>NC_092174.1:38899309-39199309 GCF_045791955.1 Oncorhynchus clarkii lewisi
ATTAGGCCTTGAAGAGAAGAGACGTTACAGTAAGCCAGCTGTGGGAGTCCATCAACTCAACAACAACAGTTATCGACCGTGCAGACCCTGCAATAACATAACAACAACCCCTAAGTGTCCCAGGGTAGGAAGAGGTAAACATCAATAATACTTGACATTACAGCCGTATCTCCACTAATCCTGTAGTGTTGGGTTTGGGGAAGCCCCCGCGCTTAACACTAATCCTGTAGTGTTGGGTTTGGGGAAGCCCCCGCGCTTAATTCAGCCTAACGTTGATTAAACGTAATGCATCATCCTCCATGCTGTAGATACATTACTAATTGCATGGTGCAGACGAGTGACTTGCCAACCAGCGCAGGTCATTCCGGGCTACAACACGTCACTTTTTAGAGCACCAATCAGAGTCAAAAGGGGTGTGGGGCAGGCGGGCGGGGGTAAAGGTGATGTAATTGGATAGGGGATAGGGAATAAGGGTAACAGGAGAGTTAACAGGGGTGAGGAGGTACACATTGACATCCTTCCCATAATCTTCAAAACAAATGTTATTGGTCTCCTACACATGGGTAGCAGATGTTATTGGTCACCTACACACGGGTAGCAGATGTTATTGGTCACCTACACACGGGTAGCAGATGTTATTGGTCACCTACACACGGGTAGCAGATGTTATTGGTCTCCTACACATGGGTAGCAGATGTTATTGGTCTCCTACCCACGGGTAGCAGATGTTATTGGTCTCCTACCCACGGGTAGCAGATGTTATTGGTCTCCTACCCACGGGTAGCAGATGTTATTGGTCTCCTACCCACGGGTAGCAGATGTTATTGGTCTCCTACCCACGGGTAGCAGATGTTAATGGTCACATACACATGGGTAGCAGATGTTATTGGTCACCTACACATGGGTAGCAAATGTTATTGGTCAGCTACACATGGGTAGCAGATGTTATTGGTCACCTACACATGGTTAGCAGATGTTATTGGTCACCTAAGGGCTATATAAATAAATTTGATTTGATTTGATTTAGTGCGAGTTTAGCAAAATGCTTGTGCTTCTAGTTCCGACAGTGCAGTAATATCTAACAGGTAATATTTAACAATTCCACAACTACCTAAAACACACAAATCTACGTATGGAATAATAATATAGACATATATGGATGAGCAATGTCAGAGCAGCATAGACTAAGATTCAATAGATAGTATAGAATAAATAGAATAGAATAGATAGTATAGAATAAATAGCATATATAGTATAGAGTAGGTATAATAGAATAGATACTATAGAATAAATATAATTATAGTATAGAATAGATAGTATAGAATATAATGATAGAATAGGTAGCATAGAATAGGTAGTATAGAATAGTATAGAATAGATAGAATGATAGTATAGAATAGCATGATAGTGTAGAATAGAATGATAGAATAGATCGAATAGAATGATAGTATAGAATAGATAGAATGTTAGTATAGAATAGAATGATAGTATAGAATACAGTATCATTCTATTCTATTCTATACTATCTTGTCAGGTAGGTTGGAGTGACAGAGCATCCTGATACATTTCAATGCCATGTCTTTAATCATATCCATTATAAAACTCTATGGCATTGTAATAGTTATTTAAACACCCAAAAATACAACTGATTTAATTGGATAGTTTAATCCAAAATCAAAGTCTGTAAAATGTTTTGAGGTGGCAGCTTGGTAGCCTGAAGGTTAGATAGACTGGCCAGCAACCGGAGGGTTGCCGGTTTAAATTCTGAGTGTGATGGAATATGAGCCAATACCCGGAAGCTGAGCCGGAGTTGTGTCCATATTCCAAGCCCATCTTTTCTGTAAATCCTAAATCCATTAGTACAAATTTGCAAGCCTCAATCCAGAATAAATGGGAAAGATCTGCACCATATAATTCCATGAAAATAGATTCAGACTTGAACTATCCCTCCAATGCATCATGACGACAGCTAGCACCACAGCTATAATAGATAGGGGATCACGGGTGAATGGATCTATCAGGGGAGCTAACCAGGGAAGGGGGACCAGGCAACAGCCACAGCACCACTTAGGTCTAAAAACATTCTCTCCATACACCCCAGGACCCACCACCGTCGCCTAGCAACCAGCGAACTCCACACAGTACCTACTGCATTTCCCGGACTAGCTAGTCCCGCCAGGCATAATTATATCTCTCTCTTTAGCCAATCATGTTGCGCTGTGCTCCATAAATAACACACGACTCCTCTACTGAGCCCAAACGTCAACAAACACTTTCTCCAGTCAACAGAGAGAAGAGGAGAAGGAAGAGAGGAGAGAAAGAGAGAGACAAGAAAAACAGATAGCCTATGATTACTGCATCATAATGATGCAGAGGCGATGATAAGTAGGGGTGAGGCCTGAAAAACATTGGCAGTAGAAACTAAAGTCCATGCTAGCATAATGGCCTTATACTGTAAGTCATTATTTAAAAACACAAATGCATAAAGATGAGCCAACATACGTTTTCAGGGTTTCAAAACTGTAACAATTCTCCTCTTCTGAGGAGTAGGAAATATCGAACCAATGCGCAGCGTGGTAAGTGTCCATGTTGTTTATTATAACCGGAACACTGAAACAAAAACAAAAGTAGAACAAAACGCAACAGTTCTGTCAGGTACTCACACAAAACAGAAAACAATCACCCACAACTCAAAATGGGAAAACAGGCTGCCTAAGTATGGTTCTCAGAGACAACGATTGCCAGCTGCCTGGTTGGGAACCATACCAGGCAAAACACATAGAGATAGAAAACATAGAACACAAAACATAGAATGCCCACCCCAACTCACGCCCCTGACCAAAATAAAACAGAGACATATAAAAAAGGAACTAAGGTCAGGACGTGACAAAAACATTCAGTGTCACGCGGAGCGGAACAAGTGAACCCAAGAGCAGATGAGGACACTGGGATGAGGTAACCAAGATATTTATTGAAACACAGGGGGAAGATTGAGTGCAGGCAAGGGGAAGTTCGGGTGGGTTGCAGGAAACCAGGTGCGGAGGCTGAGGCTGGAGCGAGAGGGGTTGGGACAGGGTAAGCAGGTCCAGAGGGGAATCCAAGGGAGTGTAGAGTGGGGAATCCAGGACAGAGAAGCAGGACTGATGAGAAGTCGGACTGGAGACAGGGACCAGAGTCAGAGCGGGCAGAACTGTAGCGGAGAGGAAAACAGCGTCAGGCAAGGGAAACCAGGCACAACAGGAACAAACGGCTAGAAACATGGACTGACTGCGCAGAGATTACGAACTGGCAGCGTGGAAGTGGCAGGGCTGACTATTTGTAGAGGTCTTGATTATGGAACAGGTTGCAGCTGGTGGGGATCTGCTCTGACTCCAGCACACCCGTCTCTACCCACACAATCACACGCACACACACACAGAGAGAGAGGGAAAGGGAGAGAGCACTGGGGGAGTGGTGGCAGGTCAAGGAGACACCGGATGAGCACTAAAGGGCGTGGCAGGAGCAGATGTGACACACTGGCGGCGATTAGAAAACAGCTTATGAGGCCTTAAAACCATGACAACAATGCTTTATAGTTAAAGTTAATGGTTTTCAATGGCAGTAGAATTGCCTTATATGCCAGATCTTCTATGTATCAAATGTTCTGAGAAATGATCCCTTGACCCTTTGGGAACTATCTTTAGATTTTACGATCAATATTGAATTTCCACCCCAAGACATTTTCATCAGAGTGATCTAAGGTGTCACTGTTGACGGGGCAAGAAGTTACGACCACAATTACTATCACTTCACAACATCACATGGGTTAAAGCTTGGGTTGCTGGAGACATATTTATTTCTGGAGAAATATTTAGCTAAAGATGTTGTCTGGGTGCTGAAAGATAAGAGTTGGTGAGGTGTATGAATATGAAGACCCTTAAAGTGTAATAATGCCTTTCCAAAGATTCCAAAGCCCAGCTTTTCGTTTCAGGGCGTTGGCATCTCAATACTTAACCTGTTTTGGCAATGACCACTGTTTTTCCTGTGCACATTTCCAGAGTGAATCCATTTTTAGGCTACAGTCTAGGCCGCAATGTTCTTCAGTACTGAACCTGGAGAGCCATTGGGCGTGCAGGCTTTTGTTCCAACATTACACTAACATCCCTCAAATCAATTAATCATAAAGCTCTTGATTAGTTCAATCTGATTAGTTCAATCTGATTGATTAGTGTTGGGTTGGAGCAAAAACCTGCAGGCCTACCAGGAATTAAGTTCACTGGTCTAGGCACTAGGGTCATTGCATTCTTGATGCAGCCATAACATTACGTTACAGTACACATGTGACAATGATGTCACATGATCCTGTAGCTACAGCAACCACACTGAAATACCCTGTGAGTGATCGGGAGGAGGGATGGTGACTGGTGTGATCAGTGATCATGAAGAGGGATGGTGACTTGTGTGAATGATCAGGAGGAGGTATGGTGACTGGTGTGATCAGTGATCATGAAGAGGGATGGTGACTGGTGTGATCAGTGATCAGGAGGAGGGATGGTGACTGGTGTGATCAGTGATCACGAGGAGGTATGGTGACTGGTGTGATCAGTGATCATGAGGAGGGATGGTGACTGGTGTGATCAGTGATCACGAGGAGGGATGGTGACTGGTGTGATCAGTGATCACGAGGAGGGATGGTGACTGGTGTGATCAGTGATCATGAGGAGGGATGGTGACTGGTGTGATCAGTGCACCGAAATGCAGTTATCAGATAATAAAGGGGAAAGGGGGATACCTAGTCATTTGTACAACTGAATGCATTCAACTGAAAAGCCAAACCCCTCTGAATCAGAGAGGTGCAGGGGGCTTCCTTAATCCACATACATGTGATCGGCACCCGGAGAACAGTTGTTGTTGGGGGTCAACTGCCTTTCTCAGGAGAAGGATGACATATATTTACTTTATTGGCTCAAGGATTAGATCTAGCAACCTTTCGGTTACTGGCCCAAGGAAGGCATGGTAATGGATCGGCCCGTTGATATAGAAGGCATGGTAATGGATCGGCCCGTTGATATAGAAGGCATGGTAATGGATCGGCCCGTTGCTATAGAAGGCATGGTAATGGATCGGCCCGTTGCTATAGAAGGCATGGTAATGGATCGGCCCGTTGCTATAGAAGGCATGGTAATGGATCGGCCCGTTGCTATAGAAGGCATGGTAATGGATCGGCCCGTTGCTATAGAAGGCATGGTAATGGATCGGCCCGTTGCTATAGAAGGCATGGTAATGGATCGGCCCGTTGCTATAGAAGGCATGGTAATGGATCGGCCCGTTGCTATAGAAGGAATGGTAATGGCTCGGCCCGTTGCTATAGAAGGAATGGTAATGGACCGGCCCGTTGCTATAGAAGGAATGGTAATGGACCGGCCCGTTGCTATAGAAGGCATTGTAATGGATCGGCCCGTTGCTATAGAAGGCATGGTAATGGCTCGGCCCGTTGCTATAGAAGGAATGGTAATGGACCGGCCCGTTGCTATAGAAGGCATGGTAATGGACCGGCCTGTTGCTATAGAAGGCATCAATTTAAATGATCCTGTGACTGATAGTTGGTGTTCTCAACTCTATTGATCAGTGGAGGCTCCTCGGAGAAGGAAGGGGAGGACCATCCTACTCAGTGAATTTCAGAATAATAAAATGATGAACTGGTGAAACAAGGTATCCTGTTTAGATAGAACTATAGTAAATATATTCATGTCACCAAGTAACTGATTAAAACATACTGTTTTGCTGTAGTGGAGCAGGTTGAGAGCATTAAGTTCCTTGGTGTCCACATCACCAACAAACTAACATGGTTCAAATACATCAAGACAGTTGTGAAGAGGGCATGACAAGACCTATTCCCCCTCAAGAGATTTGGCATGGGTCCTCAGATCCTCAAAAGGTTTTACAGCTGCACCATCGAGAGCATCCTGATGGGTTGCATCACTGCCTGGTATGGCAACTGCTTGGACTCTGACCGCAAGGCACTACAGAGGGTAGTGCGTATGACCCAGTACAACACTGGGGCCAAGCTTCCTGCCATCCAGGACCTCTATACAAGTCGGTGTCCAAAATTGTCAAAGACTCCAGCCCCCCTAGTCATAGACTGTTCTCTCTGCTACCGCACGGCAAGCGGTACCGGAGCGCCAAGTCTAGGTGCAAGAGGCTTCTAAACAGTTAATTTAGCCTACTCAAAAACCGGACTCAAACAGAGAGGGATGCTATGTTATCTAGCTGGCTAAGGCTATCCAACAGAGAGAGATGCTAAGGCTATCCAACAGAGAGAGATGCTATGTTATCTAGCTGGCTAAGGCTATCCAACTCGGCAACTCTTCCAAGACAAGGTAAGCTTTCGTTTTTATTCATTCATTGCCACCGGGGACCAATGGTGTAGCTGCTAAACTGCTTGCTGTATACCGTACTGCATGATTGCACACGCATTAGTTCTAGTTGGTTAAGTTTAATGTTAATATGGTGACAACGATGTAGACTGTGCTGTGGTTAGCGGTTATGGTATAAAGGTTTGGCTTAGAGAGTTTTTTTGCCAGGTCACAGACAGCTGTTGTGTTGTGCACTGAACTCCACAAGTGAAGGGAAATGGTATGAAGAGGAGAGCACGTAGATCCAGGATAGCATTGTGCTAAAGGCTAATTAGCAATGACTCACAAAATTATTTCTAACTTCCTTCATACTGGACAAAGAGACAAAACTTTTTTTTGCATGTGCTACTTACAGCTAGTAGCAGCTACTTATACAGTGGGGCAAAAAAATATTTAGTCAGCCACCAATTGTGCAAGTTCTCCTACGTAAAAAGATGAGAGGCCTGTAATGTTCATCATAGGTACACTTCAACTATGACAGACAAAATGAGAAAAAAAAATCCAGCAAATCACATTGTAGGATTTTTTATGAATTTATTTGCAAATTATGGTGGAAAATAAGTATTTGGTCAATAACAAAAGTTTCTCAATACTTTGTTATATACCCTTTGTTGGCAATGACAGAGGTCAAACGTTTTCTGTAAGTCTTCACAAGGTTTTCACACACTGTTGCTGGTATTTTGGCCCATTCCTCCATGCAGATCTCCTCTAGAGCAGTCATTTTTTGGGGCTGTTGCTGGGCAACACGTACTTTCAACTCCCTCCAAAGATTTTCTCTGGGGTTGAGATCTGGAGACTGGCTAGGCCACTCCAGGACCTTGAAATGCTTCTTACGAAGCGACTCCTATGTTGCCCGGGCGGTGTGTTTGGGATCATTGTCGAGCTGAAAGACCCAGCCACGTTTCATCTTCAATGCCCTTACTAATGGAAGGAGGTTTTCACTCAAAATCTCACGATACATTGCCCCATTCATTATTTCTTTACACGGATCAGTCGTCCTGGTCCCTTTGCCGAAAAACAGCTCCAAAGCATGATGTTTCCACCCCCATGCTTCACAGTAGGTATGGTGTTCTTTGGATGCAACTCAGCATTCTTTGTCCTCCAAACATGACGAGTGGAGTTTCTACCAAAAAGTTATATTTTGGTTTCATCTGACATTCTCCCAATCTTCTTCTGGATCATCCAAATGCTCTCTAGCAAACTTCAGACGGGCCTGGACATGTACTTGCTTAAGCAGGGGGACACGTCTGGCACTGCAGGATTTGAGTCCCTGGCGGCGTAGTGTGTTACTGATGGTAGGCTTTGTTACTTTGGTCCCAGCTCTCTGCAGGTCATTCACTAGGTTCCCCCGTGTGGTTCTGGGATTTTTGCTCACCGTTCTTGTGATCATTTTGACCCCACGGGTTGAGATCTTGCGTGGAGCCCCAGATCGAGGGAGATTATCAGTGGTCTTATATGTCTTCCATTTCCTAATAATTGCTCCCACAGTTGATTTCTTCAAACCAAGCTGCTTATCTATTGCAGATTCAGTCTTCCCAGCCTGGTGCAGGTCTACCATTTTGTTTCTGTTGTCCTTTGACAGCTCTTTGGTCTTGGCCATAGTGGAGTTTGGAGTGTGACTGTTTGAGGTTGTGGACAGGTGTATTTTATACTGATAACAAGTTCAAACAGGTGCCATTAATACAGGTAACGAGTGGAGGACAGAGGTGCCTCTTAAAGAAGATGTTACAGGTCTGTGAGAGCCAGAAATCTTGCTTGTTTGTAGGTGACCAAATACTTATTTTCCACCATAATTTGCAAATAAATTCATTAAAAATCCTACAATGTGATTTTTGGGATTTTTTTTCTCATTTTGTCTGTCTTAGTTGAAGTGTACCTATGATGAAAATTACAGGCCTCTCTCATCTTTTTAAGTGGGAGAACTTGCACAATTGGTGGCTGACTAAATACTTTTTTGCCCCACTGTATAAGTCCACTAATACAGGACTAGTACTAGTAAGTCCCAGTGCATTACTTTTGTGCGAAAAATATATATATATATATTTTATTATTTTTATGTATTTTTTTATTCTGATTTTTCAGGGGCTGCAGCTCCCTCAGCACCCCTACTTTACGTACAGTTGAAGTCAGAAGTTTACATACACTTAGGTTGGAGTCATTAAAACTTGTTTTTCAACCACTTCACAAATTTATTGTTAATAAACTATAGTTTTGGCAAGTCGGTTAGGACATCTACTTTGTGCATGACACAAGTAATTTTTCCAACAATTGTTTACAGACAGATTATTTAATTTATAATCCACTGTATCACAATTCCAGTGGGTCAGACGTTTACATACACTATGTTGACTGTGCCTTTAAACAGCTAGGAAAATTCCATAAAATTATGTCATGGCTTTAGAAGCTTCTGATAGACGAATTGACACCATTTTAGTCAATTGGAGTTTTACCTGTGGATGTATTTCAAGTGCCTCTTCTGCTTGAATATCAAAAGAAATCAGCCAAGACCTCAGAAACAAAATTGTAGACCTCCACAAGTCTGGTTCATCCTTGGGAGCAATTTTCCAAACGCCTGAAGGTACCACGTTCATCTGCACAAACAATAGTATGCAAGTATAAACACCATGGGACCACGCAGCCGTCATACCACTCAGGTAGGAGATGCGTTCTGTTTCTTAGAGATGAACGTACTTTGGTGCGAAAAGTGCAAATCAATCCCAGAACAACAGCAAAGGACCTTGTGAAGATGCTGGAGGAAACAGGTACAAAAGTATCTATATCCACAGTAAAACAAGTCCTATATCGACATAACCTGAAAGGCCACTCAGCAAGGAAGAAGCCACTGCTCCAAAACCGCCATAAAAAAAGCCAGACTAGGGTTTGCAATTGCACATGGGGACAAAGATCGTAGTTTTTGGAGAAAAGTCCTCTGGTCTGATGAAACAAAAATAGAACTGTTTGGCCATAATGACCATCATTATGTTTGGAGGATAAAGGGGGAGGCTTGCAAGCCGAAGAACACCATCCCAACCGTGAAGCACGGGAGTGGCAGCATCATGTGTGGGGGTGCTTTGCTGCAGGAGGGACTGGTGCACATCACAAAATAGATGGCAACATGAGGGAGGAAAATGATGTGGATATATTGAAGAAACATCTCAAGACATCAGTCAGGTAGTTAAAGCTTGGTAGCAAATGGTCTTCCAAATGGACAATGACCCCAAGCATACTTCCAAAGTTGTGGCAAAATGGCTTAAGGACAACAAAGACAAGGTATTGGAGTGGCCATCACAAAGCCCTAACCTCAATCCCATAGAAAATAAGTGGGCAGAACTGAAAAAGCGTGTGCAAGCAAGGAGGTCTCCAAACCTTACACCAGCTCTGTCAGGAGGAATGGGCCAAAATTCACCCAACTTATTGTGGGAAGCTTGTGGAAGGCTAACCGAAACATTTGACCCAAGTTAAAGAATTTAAAGGCAATGCTACCAAATACTAATTGAGTGTATGTAAACTTCTGACCCACTGGGATTGTGATGAAAGAAATTAAAGCTGAAATAAATAATTCTCTCTGCTATTATTCTGACCTTTCACATTCTTAAAATAAAGTGGGGATCCTAACCTGACCCAAGACAGGGAATTTTTACTAGGATTAAATGTCAGGAATGGTGAAAATCTGAGTTTAAATGTATTTGGCTAAGGTGTACGTAAACTTCTGACTTCAACTGTATATATGTTTGTAGGTTAGGTTGTAGCAACCTCATGATGGGTATAGAGCAAATTCAAGTATCATGTAGTAGCCTAAACCTATCATTGTTATATTGAACTGGGTGAATGGAAAATGAATGACAGTCATCACATATGCTGTAATAGAAAGAAGGCCATGATCATGAAAAAATGTATTGACCTCCACTGCTATTGATGTACTAGGTCTACTTAAGTTATATAAGAACTAAGGATGTTTTCTTTGTATTAACCCCTGTGAATGAAAGTAAGCAAAGATATGTATTTTACTTTCACAGTAGCTCCCTAGAATTGACAACACAGAAGGCCAGGTTCAGGGAGAAACTCATGGCCATTAAACAGAGGACAAGCTGACAATACATCTGATCCCTGTTTCACTGAATATATCCCTGGATATATTTTCTCAGTAGCCAATGTGGACAATAAACTGTTTCAAGGTCAACACCATTATGGGATTAATTTCCTCCAATATTGTGCTGTTGGCACATAGACAAAAGTGACTTGCTAAAATGATGAAACAGGGATACGGTTGTCAGCAGCGTTTGTTTTCTTGACCTTCCTTAATGTCAGCGCTTTTGGCATCAGCGCCCATGCACCGTGAATAACGTTGGGCCAACGTAGCATAAATCAACCGCAGCAGCAGTGCACCTATCAGCATTACTGGGGAAAAAACGACAGGTAGCACAACGTGCATCTGCCGGTTAACGTTAACTTTAACAGGGGAAAACGTTTGTTCTATAATCTTTGCACATACTTTTCATGTGTCTCTTACCTGTCCTGAGTTCGACATTTGTATGCTTCCTCAACGAAAGACAGCAGATTCAGATTGCCAGCTAGGCCTGCAGCCAAAGAATAGCACACAACACTGACATCTGTAGGTTGATTTTGGTACTTCAGTTCATAAATTAAGGACTCAACATTTTAAATGATGTACAGAACCGCGGGAAGTAGGGCTGTCGAGGGTGCTGCAGAACCCCCTAAAAAAATCGAAGAAGAAAAATGTCAGGAAATAAAAAATATATCTATATTAAAAAAATCCCACAAAGGAGTGCACTGGGCCTTTACTAGTCCTGTAATAGCAGAACGATATAGCCTTTATCTACAGATGCTTTCAGACTTCAGAGGTTAACTTCCTGTGTTTACTCAACACCATGACACAGAAAGAGGAAGGAGGTTAGTCTATCTGTCAGTTGCTGTAAGGGTTGTTATCAGCAAGCAAACAGCAGCTGAGACACTGTTTTGTGGAATGGGAGGAATGCAGAGTACAGGCTACAGTGGTGGTTCCCAACATTTTTCGATGACTGTACCACCAACTGAATTTTGCTCTGCCAGAAGTACGCCTGAAGCACCCCCTCATGTGCATTTTACCAGTAGGCTCAGGGCCAACTAGCCTTTTGGGGGCCCGAAGCTAGATATGTTTTGGGGGACCCATTTACAGCTAATTTCCTGCAATTCTACCATTTTATAATGACTTGTTTCATGTTAATAAGATTTCTGAGTGAGAATTACTAACAAACTCAATGGGGGTCCCTTGGACATCAGGGCTGGCTAGACTAACTACCAATCTAAAAACATTTAGCTGACATTGCTCATTGAGTGACTGTCAGGGACTGACATAACAAGAGAGAAACTGCTGATGTACAAGCACATTTCTAAATTGCCCCTGATGTATTCTACTATTCTAACTCACAATAGTAAATTGAGACCCCACTGAGTTCCCCCAAAGATGTGATAAATAAAAAGCTTATGTCGCTTCTGCCTGGAACCGGCCCTGAGTAGACCTATGGTCTGTGAGTCTTCTCCAGTAACCCCTGTGGTTAGGACAAGTACCCCCAGGGATCCTAGTCCCCCTGTTTGGGAACCACTGGGCCACAGTGTTGAAACATGCCACTATGTACACACACCCTATTCACTATTTAGTACATTACTTTTGACCAGAAACGTATGGACCCTGGTCAAAAGTAGTGCACTCAATAGAGAATTGTGTATCATTTGGAACGGGGTCACAGGCAGCACACACACATGCTTAAACACCATGTACACACATACAGTGCCTTGCGAAAGTATTCGGCCCCCTTGAACTTTGCGACCTTTTGCCACATTTCAGGCTTCAAACATAAAGATATAAAACTGTATTTTTTTGTGAAGAATCAACAACAAGTGGGACACAACAGTTCAATTTTGGTTTCATCTGACCAGAGCACCTTCTTCCACATGTTTGGTGTGTCTCACAGGTGGCTTGTGGCAAACTTTAAACAACACTTTTTATGGATATCTTTAAGAAATGGCTTTCTTGCCACTCTTCCATAAAGGCCAGATTTGTGCAATATACGACTGATTGTTGTCCTATGGACAGAGTCTCCCACCTCAGCTGTAGATCTCTGCAGTTCATCCAGAGTGATCATGGGCCTCTTGACTGCATCTCTGATCAGTCTTCTCCTTGTATGAGCTGAAAGTTTAGAGGGACGGCCAGGTCTTGGTAGATTTGCAGTGGTCTGATACTCCTTCCATTTCAATATTATTGCTTGCACAGTGCTCCTTGGGATGTTTAAAGCTTGGGAAATCTTTTTGTATCCAAATCCGGCTTTAAACTTCTTCACAACAGTATCTCGGACCTGCCTGGTGTGTTCCATGTTCTTCATGATGCTCTCTGCGCTTTTAACGGACCTCTGAGACTATCACAGTGCAGGTGCATTTATACGGAGACTTGATTACACACAGGTGGATTGTATTTATCATCATTAGTCATTTAGGTCAACATTGGATCATTCAGAGATCCTCACTGAACTTCTGGAGATAGTTTGTTGCACTGAAAGTAAAGGGGCTGAATAATTTTGCATGCCCAATTTTTCAGTTTTTGATTTGTTAAAAAAGTTTGAAATATCCAATAAATGTCGTTCCACTTCATGATTGTGTCCCACTTGTTGTTGATTCTTCACAAAAAAATACAGTTTTATATCTTTATGTTTGAAGCCTGAAATGTGGCAAAAGGTCGCAAAGTTCAAGGGGGGCGAATACTTTCTCAAGGCACTGTATCTATGTGCTCATGTGGCCCAATTGACATTGAAAGGACTAAAACCACATTTGAAAATGTGTAGGAATGATAATGGACCTACTGTACATTTACAGTCTCTTCACTCTGTCCAGCTAGATAACAGTCATCTGTAGTCTCTTCACTCTGTCCAGCTAGATAACAGTCATCTGTAGTCTCTTCACTCTGTCCAGCTTGATAACAGTCATCTATAGTCTCTTCACTCTGTCCAGCTAGATAACAGTCATCTGTAGTCTCTTCACTCTGTCCAGCTAGATAACAGTCATCTATAGTCTCTTCACTCTGTCCAGCTTGATAACAGTCATCTATAGTCTCTTCACTCTGTCCAGCTAGATAACAGTCATCTATAGTCTCTTCACTCTGCCCAGCTAGATAACAGTCATATATAGTCTCTTCACTGTCCAGCTAGATAACAATCGTCTATAGTCTCTCCACTCTGTCCTAACAGTCATCTATAGTCTCTTCACTCTGTCCAGCTTGATAACAGTCATCTATAGTCTCTACACTCTGTCCAGCTAGATAACAGTCATCTATAGTCTCTTCACTCTGTCCTAACAGTCATCTATAGTCTCTTCACTCTGTCCAGCTAGATAACAGTCATCTATAGTCTCTCCACTCTGTTCAGCTTGATAACAGTCATCTATAGTCTCTACACTCTGTCCTAACAGTCATCTATAGTCTCTTCACTCTGTCCTAACAGTCATCTATAGTATATTCACTCTGTCCAGCTTGATAACAGTCATCTATAGTCTCTTCACTCTGTCCTAACAATCATCTATAGTCTCTTCACTCTGTTCTAACAGTCATCTATAGTCTCTTCACTCTGTCCAGCTTGATAACAGTCATCTATAGTCTCTTCACTCTGTCCAGCTAGCTAACAGTCATCTATAGTCTCTTCACTCTGTCCAGCTTGATAACAATCATCTATAGTCTCTTCACTCTGTCCAGCTAGATAACAGTCATCTATAGTCTCCTCCACTCTGTTCAACTTGATAACAGTCATCTATAGTCTCTTCACTCTGTCCAGCTAGATAACAGTCATCTATAGTCTCATCCACTCTGTTCAGCTTGATAACAGTCATCTATAGTCTCTTCACTATGTCCAGCTAGCTAACAGTCATCTGTAGTCTCTTCACTCTGTCCTAACAGTCATCTATAGTCTCTTCACTCTGTCCAGCTTGATAGCAGTCATCTATAGTCTCTTCACTCTGTCCAGCTAGATAACAGTAATCTATAGTCTCTTCACTCTGTCCAGCTAGATAACAGTCATCTATAGTCTCTTCACTCTGTCCAGCTAGATAACAGTCATCTATAGTCTCTTCACTATATCCAGCTAGCTAATAGTCATTGAACAAAGCTAGACAGTCAGGGAGCATCACAAATTCTAAAAGTGATGAACAGAAGACTACTTTTGGCAAATTTTGACTTCAAGGAAATATAATGCATTTCAGGTGTGGCCCTCTGGACCTCTGTGAAGACCAAATGCAGCCACTGGGGAAAATACATGTGACACCTCTGGCCTACATTGTAGTACATTATCACTGCTTACTTTGAGGAATATGACACAGTAATGTCTATGACTATAATGTGAAAGACTCTGTTTGACTTACAGGTTGTATATTCATGTCAATCGCCCGACGCCTTCAGAGAGCTTCTTCTCGACCAGAGGAATCCGATGTCCCTCCTAGACGGTCTCTTCTGGCTGTACACACCATTGGGGTTAACGGTGTAGCACCTGTAGTACCAGAAACCTCCCAGGTAACTCTCAGTACAGTTCACATGCTGTCGTGGTCCATGTCGTAGGTAGAAAACCTCTGGATGTTGTTGTGGGTTAGGGTTATGATGAAAGGGGTTTAGGATTAAGTTGAATTTAATTGTGAAACATTTTGAATCCAGATGTATTGTTGTTTTTATGTTGAATGACACATTTTTTTTTAAATGCATTAGGCCCTAATTTGTGGATTTCACATGAATGGGAATAGAGATATGATGCTGTTGGTCACAGATACCTTAAAAGGTAGGGGCATGTATCAGAAAACCAGTCAGTATCTGCTGTGATTACCATTTGACTCATGTAGCTTGACACATCTCCTTCACATATAGTTGATCAGGCTGTTGATTGTGGCCTGTGGAATGTTGTCCCACTCCTCTTCAATGGCTGTGCGAAGTTGTTGGATATTGGCGGGAACTGGAACACGCTGTCATACACGTCAATCCAGAGCATCCCAAACATGCTCAATGGGCTACATGTCTGGCGAGTATGCAGGCCATGGGAGAACTGGGACATTTTCAGCTTCCAGGAATGTTGTACAGATCCTTGTGACATGGGGCCGTGCATTATCATGCTGAAACATGAGGTGATGGAGGCAGTTGAATGGCACGACAATGGGCCTCAGGATCTCATCACGGTATATCTGTGCATTCAAATTGCCATCGATACAATGTAAGTGTCAACATGACAGCCAAGAAAGCCATTTATACAGTGTTACACTGTATACACTGAATGTACAAAACATTAGGAACACCTTCCTAATACTGAGTTGCACACCCAGAACAGCCTCAATTCATTGGGTCGTGCACTCTGCAAGGTGTCAAAAGTGTTCCACAGGGATGCTGGCCCATGTTGACTCCAATGCTTCCCACAGTTGTGTCAAGTTGGCTGGATGTCCTTTGGGTGGTGGACCATTCTTGATACACAAGGGAAACTGTGGAGTGTGAAAAACCCAGCAGCGTTGAGGTTCTTGACACACTCAAACCGGTTAAATATTTTGTATTGCCCATTTACCCTCTGAATGGTACACATATACAATCCATGTTTCAATTGTCTCAAGGCTAAAAAAGACTTAATTAACCTTAACCTAATCTCTCCTTCATCTACACTGATTGAATTGGATTATAGAAGATATCCCTCTAGTGGTGTGGGGGCTGTGCTTTGGCAAAGTGGGTGGGGTTATATCCTGCCTGTTTGGCTCTGTCCGGGGGTATCATCGGATGGGGCCACAGTGTCTCCTGACCCCTCCTGTCTCAGCCTCCAGTATTTATGCTGCAGTAGTTTATGTGTCGGGGGGGGCTAGGGTCAGTTTGTTATATCTGGAGTACTTCTCCTGTCCTATCTGGTGTCCTGTATGAATTTAAGTATGCTCTCTCTAATTCTCTCTTTCTCTCTTTCTTTCTCTCTCTCGGAGGACCTGAGCCCTAGGACCATGCCTCAGAACTACCTGACATGATGACTCCTTGCTGTCCCCAGTCCACCTGGCCGTGCTGCTGCTCCAGTTTCAACTGTTCTGCCTGTGGCTATGGAACCCTGACCAGTTCACCGGACGTGCTACCTGTCCCAGACCTGCTGTTTTCAACTCTTTAGAGACAGCAGGAGCGGTAGAGATACTCTTAATGATCGGCTATGAAAAGCCAACTGACATTTACTCCTGAGGTGCTGACTTGCTGCACCCTCGACAACTACTGTGATTATTATTATTTGACCATGCTGGACATTTATGAACATTTGAACATCTTGGCCATGTTCTGTTATAATCTCCACCCGGCACAGCCAGAAGAGGACTGGTCACCCCTCATAGCCTGGTTCCTCTCTAGGTTTCTTCCTAGGTTTTGGCCTTTCTAGGGAGTTTTTCCTAGCCACCGTGCTTCTACACCTGCATTGCTTGCTGTTTGGGGTTTTAGGCTGGGTTTCTGTACAGCAGTTTGAGATATCAGCTGATGTACAAAGGGCTATATAAATACATTTGATTTGATTTGATTAAACAGATGAGGGGGGTCATAGCTTTCACCTGGATTCACCTGGTCAGTCTATGTCATGGAAAGAGCAGGTGTTCCTAATATTTTGTACACTCAGTGTATGTAACAGCAGATAATGATAGCAGTGTGGGAACTGGAAAATATGTTTTGGACTTCTCAAGGATCCATTTTGACCTAGATCTAACTTAAAGGTCCCTATTTTTCACAACTTTCAAAAATTGATAGAGACTTTCTAGGCCTGCAAGAAAATTGTCTACAAAAGTCTATAAAAGTATACACATTTTATATTATAGGAATCACCTATAGATCTAGATATTTATATATTCTTAATCCAATTCCTTTACTTTAGATTGTGTGTATTGTTAGATATTACTTGTTAGATATTACTGCACTGTTGGAGCTAGAAACACAAGCGTTTCGTTACACCCGCAATAACATCTGCTAAACACGTGTATGTGACAATAACATTTTATTTTATTTTCAAATTACTTTTAGTGACTGGAACGGATGGAGAGCATACAGATGCAGGTGAATGGCAGACGACAGTAAACAAGAGACAGAAAATGAAAGTGATTTAATGAAATCACCACAACGTTGCCGTGTCGTCCTACGTGTCACTGACCCGTACTAGATTGCCTATTGCTGCTTTACGTTGACAGAATGGATAAATATTTAACTGTCGCAGAGAAAGTGGGTGGGATCGGGTCTCAGAGAAGAAAATGACACTAGTTGGCCTACGTCATGTGGCTGTGTTATCAATGGTGCGATGACAGGGTAATTGTTTATTTTGTTCATTTAAAAAAAGTGAGAGGAAAAAAACGTTGCTCCACATGGTTCACTAACCGGTTCCGCGCGCAACAATCACATTGACAACCGAGATGAGGGGAGGAAAAACTAGGCCTACCATGTGACTGAAATAGTGTATGTACAGAGGAAAACAGTTTAGGAGAGCATGATATCTATTTACCAGGTCAGATGAGGCAAGTGGCCAAGGGTAAGATATTCTGTCCCTATGGCACTTTACGCGCGGACATTAGTCAGTCGTTTCAGCACCATGGATAGCGAACGGAGACTCACGCAGGTAATCATAGAAATGCGGTCGGAAATCCGGAAATTGGAGTTAGAGAACATGGGGCTGAGAAGAGTTGGAAACAAGTTAAGAAGGAGTACTACCTCCCCTACATTAGTGGCCGAATACAAAAGTGAGTCAAACCTTCACGTTTTCCTTTTTTCTCACTGTTTTTAGGGGTTGAAGCATATTGTTATTTTCTGTATTCTTATCATTTGTTTCCCTTGACATGGTCAAATAACTAAAGCAGGGATTGGTAACTTGTTTTCTAATTTGGCACACAGAAACAAGAGGCCATGATTAACTTGGTCAAAAAGAATGGCACCGATTGGCCTATAGGTGGAGTTGTTATAAGCACACTTAAACTCTCATATCACTTAAACTCTCACATCTATAGGCCCGTTTGACCTAGAGACTTGAAACGTTGTATGTAGGTGTCTTTCCTTATGCTGGACCAATCTGCCTCAAGGACCCATAAGGTCCATCAGGATAGATTTTCCTCCATCTTGGAAATTTCGGAAAACATTTTAAAAACATATTCTCATGAAACATAAGACCAAATAACACCCAATTTAGAATGTAGGCCCATGGCACATCTCTTAACTTAGCACATACGCTAATATGCTCAAATATGCTAAAAATGCTATAAAAATCTTCTCATGGAAGATCAAATTTGGAATGTAGGCACATGGACATGTCTTAACTGAGTTTGAGATAATACCCCCAAAATATATGTCAATTTAAACCACTGTAAATCCACTCCACAGTGGCCTATCAACTTGAACTTGTCATCGCTGTCAGGGATATCCCTAAGATAAACCACACTGAATTTGTTATTGATATATAAAAAATAAAAAAGTTAACTAACTCATTCTTTATATGTGTAATGTTAATGTTCAAAATCATATGCAATCATCTTTTCCTCATGAACCGTACGTCAGATTCACTCCAGATTCTGCATTTAGACTCATTACATCAGAATAGTTGCTCCATTAAAATATAGCTACACTGTACATCTAGATGCACGTTAGCATGCCTAGTTAAATAAAGGTTCAATTCAAAATATAGATATTTTTAAAGCATGTATACCAATGATAAAAATACTTATTAAAATTCTTCTTCTCATGAACCATATTGACTACAGAATGGGTATATAGACTCAATGAATTAGCCTCTAATGAATTTGAGATTGATTAGTTGCTGCATTCAAAGTCAGCCACCTTACACTACTAGATGGCACCAAATCACAACAGGGCTACAAGAACTGAACCAATGGACATGGGGCCATGAAATTTGGTATGTAAACCTTATGTATATGTCCTTAGAAGCTTTGTGACTATAAAGTCACTGCACCAGACCAATTGGTGGCACTATAGATGTCATTGGCACCAGTGGCACCATAGGATACTAGGGCAATAACTAGTGATCAAGTGGACTTTGTCTCGTGCAAATTAATGTTCGATTTAAATTATGCATATAAACTATGTGAATTATTGTTATTAGTATACATGTATATGTATATTAATACTAGCCCTATTATTGGTCTGAATTTAGTGAAATTAGTATGTTTTATTCTGGAAAATGTGAAATTGAGAGTCTTGCTGCTTGCACAGTCAGCATATATATATGCAGTATATATATATAAATATTCATATATAACCTCAATACATTAAGTAATGACTTTAAGAAGGATTACCTGCTGCATCCTACAGCACTACACAAAACTTAACTTGTGTCATCCTTGTGGTATTGAAAAATAAACATGGTAATGCTTTCACATAAAGGAAGATAGTTCCTACACGATGTGCTTGCTTTGTTATCCAACTGATCTTGTGTTCTTTCTGTTATCCTGTGAACACTGTTCATTGCTGCTTGCAGTTATATTTTTTGTTTGTATCCTCATGTGAAGAATACATGGGATAATGCAATGCATTTCGCTACACAACATTATTTTACAATCTGTCTATTGCCTTATTCAGAGAGCATCGTCATGACTGTGAGAAGATATTCCATCTTCCAGTCCTTGGGCCATCATCACCCAGGAGATTTTAATGTGACCAGGGTGCAGAGAGAGAGAGAGATGGAATAGCCCTCTGACGGAGGCATGGTGGACACTGGACAGCATAATGTGACATGTGAAGGGTGACATTTACTTAGTTCATCCGTTCATCACCTGACCCTCGCCTGACCCTCATCTTCTCGTGATGTGTGTTTTGTCCTATATTTATTTTTATTTTTATTTTTAATCCCAGCCTCTGTCCCCGCTTGAGGCCTTTTGCCTTTTGCCTTTTGGTAGGCCGCCATTGTAAATAAGAATTTGTTCTTAATGTTCTTAACTGACTTGCCTAGTTAAATAAAGGTTAAATAAATAACTATAGCCTTGAATTGATAAGAGCGCAACGTTACCCTCTTGTGGGTGTTTACTGTATTGCAGTGGAGGCTCATTATCACGCATGTAGCCATCACCGGCTTCTTTAATTCTCTGAGCTAATTCCAACAGTAATTGTAACACAATTATTTTTGTGCATAGCCAAAAGAATTAAAGTAATTCTTTAAAATATCACCCGTCTTCCATTTTCATTTCATCATCTGATTTTGTATAAGGCCTAGTGTAACATCTAGACATAGCCTAATATTTAGGCCTACAGTAACAACAGGTTCCAGGCCCATTTTTAAGGAAACGATCTGAGGCAAATATGGGGGGGGGGACAAGTAATTTATTAAAGGTTCAAGGTTGAGATTTCCTTGTAATAATGTACAAAACACCTACACAAAAGGCTTTTTAGATCGAAGTGCCTTCCTGAAGTGCGATAGTGCTTTCACAGGACTACAGGTTACAAAACAACAAACAGATCAACAACAGTGACAAACATAACCTACCTCTAAACAGTTAGACTTGGCAGTAAGAGAACAGTAAAATAACAGTTAGACTTGGCAATAAGAGAACAGTAAAATAACAGTTAGACTAGGCAGTAAAAGAACAATAAAATAACAGTTAGACTTGGCAGTAAGAGAACAGTAAAATAACAGTTAGACTAGGCAGTAAGAGAACAGTAAAATAACAGTTAGACTAGGCAGTAAGATAACAGTAAAATAACAGTTAGACTAGGCAGTAAGAGAACAGTAAAATAACAGTTAGACTAGGCAGTAAGAGAACAGTAAAATAACAGTTAGACTAGGCAGTAAGAGAACAGTAAAATAACAGTTAGGCTAGGCAGTAAGAGAACAGTAAAATAACAGTTAGGCTAGGCAGTAAGAGAACAGTAAAATAACAGTTAGACTTGGCAGTAAGACTAAATAACACACATAGGCCTATATTTACTTTAACAGTCACCTGGAGGGTTCAGAAACAACAAATCACAACGACTTCTCAGGACCTTTAGGACAAAATATTTTAGGCCTACCTGAAAAAAAGGTTGCTTTTATACATTTCACATGGTAACTAAGGGTCTCCTTAAAGGAACAGATGCCATGGTTCCTACCCTGTCACACAATTAGGCCTAGTGACATCACATGTCCCTCAGTTTACAATAGCACTGTGTCAAGGCTTTATGTGTACATGCACACTGGTATTTAAATAACAAAACAGCATGGATATCATGTGATTGAGACTGAGACTTGGCCAACTCATCATAGTTGACAGGCCTAGTGCATGGGTACTGACTACTCAATAATGTAGCTAGGTAAGTATCTAGTGAGCACAAAGAAAGAATGCTAGATGTTGAACTGTGCACGTTTGTGTAATATTTAAAAAAAAATCCATGTCACTTCCAATTTTGGCCACCTGATAAAATGCAATATGATATGAACTGAATAGACTGTATACACATACATTGTCCAGACTTGATACTGGGTTAAAGTTAATTGGATATATATCCAACTGGTAGAATGAGGATGAACGTGCTATATCTTTTTGCAACGTTATGTTTTCCATGGTTCATCTCGCGTGATTTCGGTTCGCAGTTACCACTGCCCTGTAGAAGCTTGTCCGCCATCACTGCAAGGAGAAGCTAGGCAAAAATTGGGAGAAGAGGAGTGACAACAACAGCGCAGAGAGACGGACCCAAGCCCAAGGGGAAGGTCGAGGGGGATCTTTACCACTTTCCATTTGCAGGCATCCCTGTTGCAGCCTAAAATAGTATTTCATGATAACGTAGAGAAGACGGACGTACTAACTAATCATGTCCAACCTCAAAGGCGGCGTCAAGAAGGACACCAAGATGAGGATAAGAGCCTTTCCTGTAAGTATTGGCCGGGTACGCTGAGACGCGAGCACCGGGGATGTCATTTGCTAAAGACGGGCCTGGCTAGTTAGCTAAACTATATACTTTGAAAATGTCACTGTCAGCTAACAACAACTAGCTAGCTATCTAGTTTTCTAGCTAGCTTTGATTCGATAAGTGTCTGTTATTTGTGCAGTGCACATTGGAAAATATCCACTAGATAACTGTTCGTTAGCTAACTTGCGGTGTTGCTGACAAACTAGTTTCTAGCTTGGTCGTTGGCTAGCTATATACATTGGCAGCCAGCTAACCTTATTAGCTAGTTAGCAGAAACCTAGCTTGGTAACTAACTACCTACCTGGTTAACTACACTTTTAAGTCAACTATCTATCGTTAGCTAGTAAGCTACCGGCTAACGTACTAACGTTATCTAGTTCTTTAGCTGTGTAGCCAACTGCCCACCCGTAAAAACTGCCTGTAGCGCAGGCCTAACTTACTAACTCAGAAAGGGTATAACCAGAGTTTCTAAACTAATTTGTCTGTGAATTTTTGTTGTTGTTTTTTAAAAATCAGTGTCATGATTTGTAGATATTTAGCATGCCAATATTTAGCCTGACTATGTTGCAGAACTAGCTAAACATGTATACCGATTGCTGTACGTTAGTTAGTTAACGTTAGTCTTTTTATGAGAGCAGCCCTACACTGTTGGATGTCAGACATTGGCTGTATGTGTGAAGGAATGACATTGCAGTCAGGGCCCTGGGCTCAGACAGAAATATACTCTCTCATCCCCTGAATATCTCGCACACACGCACAGTGTTACACTGACTGCTTGAATGCTGCAGGAATAATAGCAGCGGAATGGCCGTGCGAGTGCTTCTGTGACCACGCACTCAGTCTGTGCACCTGGACAGTAGCCAGGGTATGGGATATGCAGTTTTGTTGCTTGCATACCTGCAGCAGCCCCACCTAATAATAACTGAGAAGGGATAAGCTTTTCATCTTACACAACTACTTGCCACCCAGTTTATTTGTCCCATGTTCCAAATTTAGGCCCACCAAAGTGACTTTCAGTGTAGTGTGTGTGTTTAGGGCCTATGTGTTTGCTTGCATCTCTGCATGCTTGGGCAGGCTTTCATTTAGACTGCCATGAAGAACTGGATTCTATTTTAGGCAGTTTTCCCCTTTGCACATGTTGGTGCATCCTGTACCCCTCAGTTCAGTTGTTGGCCCTAATATAATAAAACAGATTATGTAATTACTTTGTGGAGGGGAGGCACTCAGTGTAGAATAATGACTTGATGGCATGGCCCCCTCTCTCTCTCTCATTCTAAACTCTTAGGCTGAGTCAATCTCCCTCAATTACTGCTCATGTCAATGTGTGAGTTGAACCTCCATTTCTGGCGGACAAACGGCAATGAAGTCAATCAAAGTTACAGGTTCCAGCCCTCTCCTTGCCTGTCTAATAGGTGTATGGTTGTGGCTGGAGTGTTAATGTGCTCTCTGGTCAGGTGACTGGATCCCTGAGGTTTGAATGGCCAAAATAATGGACATCTTGACAGGGTTTGATAGCTAGCTAAGCTGTTGTAATACTAATAAGCTACGGGGCAAAAAGACTTGACTCATCTTGGTGCCTCTGCTGTGCCCACATTAATTTGAATCAGAATCATATCTGTAGTTGATTAAAACAAATGTTATTGTCTGCATATTTTTTCCCCCTCACCTCATCTTGGAATTTTCCATTCTTTTGCACCTGCCTAGGGAAAGACAAGATACTTTCCCACAACAAATTCTCTCATTCATTAATGTGTTTATACAGACAGGCTAGCATAACAACTCCTGGTCTGTTCACTTTGTTGTAGTTCTAGACCCTATCTGCATTAATAATGTCAGATTATGATCATGTAGGCTGACGCAAGCAAATATATCATTTACTGCTATGTACACCCTACTCGTTCTACTATTGATAATTACCAATACTTCAAATATGAAAACACCTAGGCTTAGACCGACGTCATGCTATTTCTAACCCACCGGAGGAGATGTGACCTGGACACGTCAGCCTCTGTTGATGACCATCGTCCAGCCCAAGAACTACATGTACTTTTGTTTTTAAGCGTCTTTGGGATGATCTGTATAACGAAAATCCCTAACTGGAATAAATATATTATTGTTTTGTATTTGACTTATCGTGTGTCGTACCATCACAACCTACACAATAGTCCTAATACAGATGTTCTGACTACAATAAGCCTAGTCGCTTGATTTCCTAATGCACCAACTCCTACCTTCTCTCTACCAATGAGAAACACGGACATCCCTAATAATAGGCAAATGGCGTTTTCTCTTTGTTTCAAATGTGTCGAGACGAGGTGTGTTTCAACCGCCATGATTGAGTCACTGTGAAGTCATAATTTAAGTTTTTAGGCCCTAGCTGCACCTGTGGTTTATCGAAGAAAGCCCTTAGAACATGTTTAAGTGAAGGCTTCAAATCCTCACGCAAATCACAAACATGCATACTAGGTGCAGGGCTTGTCGGGGAGTCATAGCCATACCTAAACAACTTTTCAGACTGTATGAAACACTGTAAGATACTTATAAACTTGCATCATTGTTCTAACCCGATATCAACCTCTACATGAATTACCAACGTCTGTGCACTGCTGTCATATATCAATTGACAAAGATGTGTCATCTGTTCAGATTTGCAGAATGAGGAAACAATCCTTACTAAGAATGAACGGACACAGGGTGAAAAGGGTTGAACAACAGTTCCGTTGTCATTGTTTCTTCATTGTGTCCGATTTCTCTCTCCCTAGATGACAATGGATGAGAAGTATGTCAACAATATCTGGGACCTTCTGAAGAACGCTATCCAGGAGATCCAGAGGAAGAACAACAGCGGGCTGAGCTTCGAGGAGCTCTACAGGAACGCCTACACAATGGTGCTGCACAAACACGGCGAGAAGCTCTACACGGGCCTGCGTGAGGTCGTCACCGAGCACCTCGTCAACAAAGTAAAGGACTACGCCTCCCACAATGCACCACTGTTTATCTTCTATAAATAATTTCCCATAATACGCTGTGAAGGTGACCATCCCTCACGCCTTGTAGTTTGGTTTTTATCTTCTTCAAAAGCATGTGTATGTATATGAAAATCTTAATAAGAGGCATCTGGTAGAAGTCAATTTAATCCGTAATCACCATAATGCTAAGGTTGTGCCACCAGAGACTCTGGGTTCGAGCCCAGGCTCTGTCGCAGCCGGCCGCGACCGGGAGGTCCATGGGGCGACTCACAATTGGCCTAGCGTCGTCCGGGTTAGGGAGGGTTTGGCCGGTAGGGATGTCCTTGTCTCATCGCGCACTAGCGACTCCTGTGGCGGGCCGGGCGCAGTGCACGCTAACCAGGTAGCCAGGTGCACGGTGTTTCCTCCGCCACATTGGTGCGGCTGGCTTCCGGGTTGGATGCGCGCTGTGTTAAGAAGCAGTGCGGCTTGGTTGGGTTGTGTTTCGGAGGACGCATGGCTTTCCACCTTCGTCTCTCCCGTACGGGAGTTGTAGCGATGAGACAAGATAGTAACTGCTAATAATTGGATACCACAAAATTGGGGAAAAATGTTAAAATATATTTTTAAATCAAATTTAAAAAAAATAGTGAATAGGTGTTGACTTACACAGCGAATTAGGCCCAGGAGTTTCTCCTGGTCACGTGACCATGTGGTCAAGAGAAACTCCTGGCCTTCGCTGTAACGTTTACCTTTTGTAACGGACACAATTTGATATGCAAAATCAGCAGAGAACCTGTACACACACAACACAGTGCAATCCACTTTGTAAATTAAGTACGTACGCAATGAAACAATCCCCCGTTCAGCTAAAATATAGATATACGGATGATAGAGCTATATAGCCTACATGAAAACTCACCACACTCAAAACAGAACCAGACAGACTTGATTAAACTCTTGTGATTGATGAGTATGGGAGCTGTAGCAGTCTTATGTCTGGGGACTAGGCTGATTCATATGAACCACCAGCTGGTCTGCACTGGATTTTAGTATTTGGCATCGCCTTCTCTCATGAATATAACATTTAGCATACAGCAGGCCAGATAGCTGGGGTCATAACCTGTATGTCCACATGTTGTCCGTCTCCAGCTGTTCTAACACAGAGCCCTGGGTAGACATTGCCCATAGGTACAGATCTAGGATCAGTTCATTCAATCTCATTCCTAACTTACACCATTAGTTTGGAAACTCCAAAAAAATGGAGACACTGATCTCAAATGTCTTTGCCTTGGATCAGTGTCTACAGGCAACTTCAACATAGACAGAAGCTATATCTTTACTAAGACTCTCACTACTTATCTTATATCTTTACTAAGACTCTCAGTACTTATCTTATATCTTTACTAAGACTCTCAGTACTTATCTTATATCTTTACTAAGACTCTCAGTACTTATCTTATATCTTTACTAAGACTCTCAGTACTTATCTTATATCTTTACTAAGACTCTCAGTACTTATCTTATGTCTTTCCGCAGGTACGGGAAGATGTCCTAAACTCGTTAAACAATAACTTTCTGCAGACTTTGAATCAAGCGTGGAACGACCACCAGACAGCCATGGTCATGATCAGAGACATCCTGATGTACATGGTAGGTGGACTGCTTTAGGTCTAGTTCACGTGTCAAACTCAATCCACGGCGGGCCGAGTGTCTGCAGGTTTTCGCCCCACCCTTGTACTTGATTGATGAATTAAGGTCACTAACTAGTAAAGAACTCCCCTCACCTGGGTCTTAATTGAAATTTTGACACTCCTGTTCTAGTGTGTTCTGTGGTTATTGAGGGAAGAACAACAGTTTTGTTGTTACACTGAATTGGAAGTGTCCAGTCCATGTCGACCATGTCAAGAAGCACAACTACTGTCTGTATACCAGGGATATGCTGGAAAATATGCCGCATTTACATGGATCTGCAGAATTCCCAAACCCCGGTCCTGAAGGATTCTCCAGATGTCTTTTTAACCCCAGACAGGCCTAATCAGTAGTATTGCTTCTCCAGAAAGTTGTGGAGTTTTGTCTCCAGTGGTTTCCCTAAAGTGTAAATAATAGTTTCCTCGTATGAAAGAATGGCCCTGGCAGACTCTCCTCAACAACGTGTCATGGCGGGGGTTGGGCGTGCCAGCCTTCTAGTTGCTGTTTGCCCTGTTTACCCTGGGCAGACTCTCCTCAACGACACGTCATGGTGGGGATTGGGCGGGCCAGCCTTCTGGTTGCTGTTTGCCCTGTTTACCCTGGGAAGACTCTCCTCAACGACACGTCATGGTGGGGGTTGGGCGTGCCAGCCTTCTAGTTGCTGTTTTCTCTGGGAAGACTCTCCTCAACGACACGTCATGGTGGGGGTTGGGCGTGCCAGCCTTCTAGTTGCTGTTTACCCTGGGCAGACTCTCCTCAACAACGTGTCATGGCGGGTGTTGGGCGGGCCAGCCTTCTAGTTGCTGTTTGCCCTGTTTTCCCTGGGAAGACTCTCCTCAACGACATGTCATGGCGGGTGTTGGGCGGGCCAGCCTTCTAGTTGCTGTTTGCCCTGTTTTCCCTGGGCAGAACAAAGAACTTGTGTTTTATTTCTCCAGTTTTTTGGGCAACTAGTGGTAACTCTGCTTGATTTACTGTAACAGTAAGGCCAACTGTCTGTGTGCTGTATGAGGTGGGGGACAATCCAGTGACACAGCCGCTATGGAGACTGCAGAATTCTCTCGGGGTTCTTTTGTTTTTCTCTCTCCTTCTCCCCCCCCCCCCCCCTTCTCAATTTAAAGGGCTCAATCTCTCTCCTCAATTCAAAGGGCTTTAGTGGCATATGTTAACATTGCCAAAGCAAGTGACAAGGATAATAAACTGAAGTGAAATAAACAATATAAAACGAACAGTAAAGAGCACGCTCAAAAAGGAAGGAAGTTTGACCTTTCCCTGCATCCTGGGTCTCCAGTTAGTTGCCTGGCTTGCTCAGTGTTAGGTGCAGAAATGGGAAGATGATGTAGTGTTATTTTGGTATACATCTAATCCCAGAACTGAGATTTCAGACATATTTATTTTGTGTCTGCCTAGTAGGCTATAGATTAGTATTGGTGAGTGTAACCAAGTACCAAGGACACCAGCCTATCAGGTATCATATGGCTTTTCAGTGCAAAAAATATGACTTTTTGGAGTCCTTACCCGTTCCTGAATTTTTAATTTGAGTAAACTCTTAACTGTGCAAAGAATTTTCTCTTCGGAGGACAAAGTATTCAGATGGGTTTTATTCTAACTTACCGGCCGCTCTAACGCGCTGTACTCCCCTTGGCTCCAGGACCGGGTGTACGTGCAGCAGAACAACGTGGAGAACGTCTACAACCTGGGCCTGATCATCTTCAGAGACCAGGTGGTGCGCTACGGCTGCATCCGAGACCACCTGCGACAGACCCTGCTGGACATGATCGCACGGGAGAGGAAAGGAGAGGTGGTGGACAGGTAAGGACTGTTCTGGGATCTGTCTAACAAAATAAAGACCTGTATCTATTCAGTCACTTGAGTATTAGTGCTGATCTGGGATCAGTTTTGCCTTTCCGATCATGATGACTGACTTGCTTTGTGTATACAGTCCCTGCTACTGTTGATCAGATAGTGGTTATTTGGTGAGGCTGGTGCATAAGTCATATCCTAGGGGACAATGGCGATCTGTGATGTGAGGCTTAAGCCCCTGAAACCACTCCATCTTTCTCTTTGGCTGTTTTAAAAAAATGTTTGCCTATGATAAGGGCAGTAGCACATCCTATTCACAGAGAACTGACCTTTCAACTTGGGAGATTAACTACTACATTAATACCCAACTCATCACCACTCTGGCAAATAGGTTTTACTCAATGTTACTTCTTTAAAAAAAAATGTTTGTTTTAAGGAGTCATAAAACTATAAATCCTATCATATGGTTGTTATCTCTTCAAAGAGCGAAATCCCCTCCCAAAAATCTAGATCATATGTTTATTCCGTGTGTGTGTGTGTGTGTGTGTGTGTGTGTGTGTGCGCGTGCGTGCACAGGGGAGCGATCAGGAACGCCTGTCAGATGCTGATGATTCTGGGTCTGGAGGGTAGGTCTGTGTACGAGGAAGACTTTGAGTCCCCCTTCTTAGAAATGTCTGCAGAATTCTTCCAGGTGGGTTGGGCAACATTTTACACGCTCTTTTGTTTTTTTGTCCAGTCATTGTGACTGCTGAGATTTGTTTTATAATGTTGGCATGGATGCTAAAACCACAAAAATACCTAACCAAGCTATTACAAAACGTTAAGCTACATTTAGTCAGTGGAGCTTCTCTCTATCCTCATCTAACCCCATATAGCAACATTCCAACATAGGTGACCTCTTGGTTTGTGGTCATCCAAATCCTGTTCATGAGTCGATGCCCATCAGTTCGCCATTTTGTGCTCCTCAACAATTGTCCACACTAATAAAATGCTTTTTATTTTTCAGTTTTACATACATTTATTGCCCTATAAACCTCTTCCAACTTCCACTTTGTTCTGTATCTGAAATACCTCTATCTCACATCAAACCGTACCCTGTTCTACCCCCTCCTCCTCAATCCGTACCCTGTTCTACCCCCTCCTCCTCAATCCGTACCCTGTTCTACCCCCTCCTCCTCAATCCGTACCCTGTCCTACCCCCCTCCTCCTCAAACCGTACCCTGTCCTACCCCCCTCCTCCTCAAACCGTACCCTGTCCTACCCCCTCCTCCTCAAACCGTACCCTGTCCTACCCCCCTCCTCCTCAAACCGTACCCTGTCCTACCCCCTCCTCCTCAAATCGTACCCTGTCCTACCCCCCTCCTCCTCAAACCGTACCCTGTCCTACCCCCTCCTCAAACCGTACCCTGTCCTACCCCCTCTTCCTCAAACCGTACCCTGTCCTACCCCCCTCCTCCTCAAACCGTACCCTGTCCTACCCCCCTCCTCCTTAAACCGTACCCTGTCCTACCCCCTCCTCCTCAAACCGTACCCTGTCCTACCTCCCTCCTCCTCAAACCGTACCCTGTCCTACCCCCTCCTCCTCAAACCGTACCCTGTCCTACCCCCTCCTCCTCAAACCGTACCCTGTCCTACCCCCTCCTCCTCAAACCGTACCCTGTCCTACCCCCTCCTCCTCAAACCGTACCCTGTCCTACCCCCTCCTCCTCAAACCGTACCCTGTCCTACCCCCTCCTCCTCAAACCGTACCCTGTCCTACCCCCTCCTCCTCAAACCGTACCCTGTCCTACCCCCTCCTCCTCAAACCGTACCCTGTCCTACCCCCCTCCTCCTCAAACCGTACCCTGTCCTACCCCCCTCCTCCTCAAACCGTACCCTGTCCTACCCCCCTCCTCCTCACACCGTACCCTGTCCTACCCCCCTCCTCCTCAAACCGTACCCTGTCCTACCCCCCTCCTCCTCAAACCGCACCCTGTCCTACCCCCTTCCTCCTCAAACCGTACCCTGTCCTACCCCCGTCCTCCTCAAACCGTACCCTGTCCTACCCCCGTCCTCCTCAAACCGTACCCTGTCCTACCCCCCTCCTCAAACCGTACCCTGTCCTACCCGCCTCCTCCTCAAACCGTACCCTGTCCTACCCCCCTCTTCCTTAAACCGTACCCTGTCCTACCCCCCTCCTCCTCAAACCGTACCCTGTCCTACCCCCTCCTCCTCAAACCGTACCCTGTCCTACCCCTCAGATGGAGAGCCAGAAGTTCCTAGCGGAGAACAGTGCCAGTGTGTACATCAAGAAGGTGGAGGCCAGGATCAACGAGGAGATAGAGCGGGTGCTGCACTGCCTGGACAAGTCCACAGAGGAGCCCATCGTCAAGGTGGTGGAACGGGAGCTCATCTCCAAACACATGAAGACCATCGTGGAGATGGAGAATTCCGGCCTGGTTCACATGCTCAAGAACGGAAAGACAGAAGGTGAACGTGGAAAACAGGCTTGTTTTACAGGCAACGGATTAAGACTGAATTGAGTTATAATCAAGACTAATGAGAACTTGTGTGTTTAATTATATCTGGAGACCTGGGCTCTTTTTTTTTTTTTTCTCTCTCTCTCAAAAAGCTGAACACATCATCCTGTGTTGAACAGTGCTGAACACATCATCCTGTCCATAGAATCTTTTTCACTGTGGTCTAAAAGAGGAAAACGTAATCCTAGATCAGCGTTCCCGTTCTTGCCCGGACATAGGCATGTTATCCAGGGTGAATCAATGATTCTCCAGACCTAGCAATTGTCTTCTATCCAGTCTTATTTTTTTGACTGTCCACACTCATATCAGATTTGCACATTCCCACTGATGTAGCCTCTGAAGTAGCACACAGATGTAACGCTCATTTCCTGTCACTGTTACATAACATTTTCGGGGTGGTTGATAACGGCAAGTCATGTGCACACAAACAAAAATAACTTTTAGATCATACAAATGAGGCCACATATTGAAGCATCAGAATTGCGTTAGGATTGAGGTCCACACGTATGGACATGGTATGAATCTTCAGGCAAAAGATCATATTCAATATATGACTTGTTGTTGCTGTTCATACATTAGGAAAAATATCAGATTGGGATCTGAATGGGTTGCCTATGTAACCGTAGCCAATTAGGCACAACCTACCGGACACCCAAAGCTGATTAGTGAAGCTACTGGAGACAAAAGTGAAACGGGGAGAAATAAATTCTCTGCACACTCTCAGTCAGATCCACATTTAATTTAATTATAGCTGAGCTTTTGGTCAGTCGACCAATCAGAGCACATCTCCACAAACAATAGTGGGGTAGAAGGCCACACTGAGAGCCAGAGATAATTAAACACTTGTTAGTCTGAAGTACCCAAAAGGGCCACTAGATGTCATACTATCAGACAGGGATACAAATACTAGATAGTACAAGACCTATTATAGATGAGTTGACTGAATCAAACCCTCGTGTTGATGATTTTCAAATCGGAGAGACAAATAAGTTAACTCTGTCACTCATGTATTTACTGGTTCACGTCAGTTCTCTTTCTTTTACCGGAATTTGCTTCAAGCGCATTTCCTGAGCTCTGCATTTACCTCACAGATTAACTCTGAAACCAGACACGCAGAAATACTGACAAGACAGAGCCAGTGAATCTTTGACATCTAAACCAATGTCAAGTTCTGACTGTAGATCTGTGTATTGGTTTGAACTTCCTTCATAAACTTATCTATTCTCCATTTTCCTCTCCCCCCCCTCTTCCTCTCCCCCATCTCTTCCTCTCCTTCTCTCTTTCTCTTGCGCTCCAGACCTGGGCTGTATGTACAAGCTGTTCAGCCGTGTGCCTAACGGCCTGAAGACCATGTGTGAGTGTATGAGCTCCTACCTGAGGGAGCAGGGCAAGGCTCTGGTGTCAGAGGAGGGAGAGGGCAAGAACCCTGTCGACTACATCCAGGTATGCTGGGCCTAACCTCAAATCAAAGACTGTCTGGCATTTTTATTCTCAGAACATGTCCATAACAATCAGGGCACAGACTATTTCCTGACCAGAAAGAACTTAAATCTGAAGCGTGTTTAAAATAGTAACATTGGTAACTACCCCAATAAGCATTGAAGCTAAGGTTCCAGCCCACTCTTTTTAGGGAGTATCTTTTGGTTATCACTACGGCAACAGCTTCCAGAAACGACACAATATGTACATCTTACAGTTATTCAGAAAATAAGCAAAAGGAATAAAAAACTATGTACATAACTGCCAAGTGCTACAGTATTTGGAATTTCAGTACAGAAGAAAAATAATTGTTGACCACAATACCAATTATCTTTTTAGGGCATCACCAAGAGTTACAGTGGGGCAAAAAGGTATTTAGTCAGTCACCAATTGTGCAAGTTCTCCCACTTAAAAATATGAGGCCTGTCATTTTCATCATTGGTACACTTCAACTATGACAGACAAAATGATTTTAAAAAATCCAGGGAATTACATTGTAGGATTTTTTATGAATTTATTTGCAAATTATGGTGGAAAATAAGTATTTGGTCACCTACAAACAAGCAAGATTTCTGGCTCTCAAAGACCTGTAACTTCTTCTTTAAGAGGCTACTCTGTCCTCCTCTCGTTACCTGTATTAATGGCACCTGTTTGAACTTGTTATCAGTATAAAAGACACCTGTCCACAACCTCAAACAGCCACACTCCAAACTCCACTATGGCCAAGACCAAAGAGCTGTCAAAGGACACCAGAAACAAAATTGTAGACCTGCACCAGGCTGGGAAGACTGAATCTGCAATAGGTAAGCAGCTTGGTTTGAAGAAATCAACTGTGGGAGCAATTATTAGGAAATGGAAGACATACAAGACCACTGATAATCTCCCTCGATCTGGGGCTCCACGCAAACTCACCCCGTGGGGTCAAAATGATCACAAGAACGGTGAGCAAAAATCCCAGAACCACACGGGGGGACCTAGTGAATGACCTGCAGAGAGCTGGGACCAAAGTAACAAAGCCTACCATCAGTAACACACTACGCCGCCAGGGACTCAAATCCTGCAGTGCCAGACGTGTCCCCCTGCTTAAGCCAGGCCCGTCTGAAGTTTGCTAGAGAGCATTTGGATGATCCAGAAGAAGATTGGGAGAATGTCAGATGAAACCAAAATATAACTTTTTGGTAAAAACTCAACTCGTCGTGTTTGGAGGACAAAGAATGCTGAGTTGCATCCAAAGAACACCATACCTACTGTGAAGCATGGGGGTGGAAACATCATGCTTTGGAGCTGTTTTTCGGCAAAGGACCAGGACGACTGATCCGTGTAAAGAAAGAATGAATGGGGCAATGTATCGTGAGATTTTGAGTGAAAACCTCCTTCCGTCAGTAAGGGCATTGAAGATGAAACATGGCTGGGTCTTTCAGCATGACAATTATCCCAAACACACCGCCCGGGCAACGAAGGAGTGGCTTCGTAAGAAGCATTTCAAGGTCCTGGAGTGGCCTAGCCAGTCTCCAGATCTCAACCCCATAGAAAATCTTTGGAGGGAGTTGAAAGTACGTGTTGCCCAGCAACAGCTCCAAAACATGACTGCTCTAGAGGAGATATGCATGGAGGAATGGGCCAAAATACCAGCAACAGTGTGTGAAAACCTTGTGAAGACTTACAGAAAACGTTTGACCTCTGTCATTGCCAACAAAGGGTATATAACAAAGTATTGAGAAACTTTTGTTATTGACCAAATACTTATTTTCCACCATAATTTGCAAATAAATTCATAAAAAATCCTACGATGTGATTTTCTGGATTTTCTCTCATTTTGTCTGTCATAGTTGAAGTGTACCAATGATGAACATTACAGGCCTCATCTTTTTAAGTGGGAGAACTTGCACAATTGGTGGCTGACTAAATACTTTTTTGCCCCACTATAACATGTAAACCTCTTGCAATCTCTATAGTGTTTGTGTGTTATTACTTATTATAAAGTGTGCTGTTATTTTAAATTCCCTTTAAATAAAGTTGGATTTGATTCTCTGTCCTATAGGGCCTGTTGGACCTGAAGACGCGGTTCGACCGTTTCCTCTTGGAGTCGTTCAACAACGACCGGCTCTTCAAGCAGACCATCGCCGGAGACTTTGAGTACTTCCTCAACCTCAACTCCCGCTCCCCAGAGTACCTCTCCCTCTTCATCGACGACAAGCTCAAGAAGGGAGTCAAAGGGGTATGTTAGTGTTCAACCTGCTAAATGTTACACTCAATGGACTAATCTCATGTAGTACCCTACCTACTCTACCTTCCCTACCTTCCATACCTACTCTACCTTCCCTACCTTCTATTCCTACCCTACCTACCCTACCTTCCATACCTACCCTACCTTCCATACCTACTCTACCTTCCATACCTACTCTACCTTCCCTACCTTCTATTCCTACCCTACCTTCCATACCTTCTATACCTACTCTACCTTCCATACCTTCCATACCTTCCATACCTTCTATACCTACTCTACCTTCCCTACCTTCCCTACCTTCCATACCTTCCCTACCTTCCATACCTTCCATACCTACCCTACCTTCCATACCTTCTATACCTACTCTACCTTCCATACCTACCCTACCTTCCCTACCTTCCATACCTACCCTACCTTCCATACCTACCCTAGCTTCCCTACCTTCCATACCTACCCTACCTTCCATACCTACCCTACCTCCCCTACCTTCCCTACCTTCCCTACCTTCTATACCTACTCTACCTTCCATACCTACCCTACCTTCCATACCTTCTATACCTACTCTACCTTCCATACCTTCCCTACCTTCCATACCTTCCATACCTACCCTACCTTCCCTACCTACCCTACCTTCCATACCTACCCTACCTTCCATACCTACCCTACCTACTCTACCTTCCATACCTACTCTACCTTCCATACCTACCCTACCTTCCATACCTTCCCTACCTTCCCTACCTTCCATACCTTCCATACCTTCTATACCTTCCCTACCTTCCATACCTTCTATACCTACTCTACCTTCCATACCTACCCTACCTTCCCTACCTTCCATACCTACCCTACCTTCCATACCTTCCATACCTTCTATACCTTCCCTACCTTCCATACCTTCTATACCTACTCTACCTTCCATACCTACCCTACCTTCCATACCTACCCTACCTTCCATACCTTCTATACCTACTCTACCTTCCATACCTTCCCTACCTTCCCTACCTTCTATACCTTCCATACCTTCCATAACTACCCTACCTTCCATAACTACCCTACCTTCCATAACTACCCTACCTTCCATAACTACCCTACCTTCCATAACTACCCTACCTTCCATACCTACCCTACCTTCCATAACTTCCCTACCTTCCACACCTTCCATACCTACCCTACCTTCCATACCTACCCTACCTTCTATACCTTCCATAACTACCCTACCTTCCATAACTACCCTACCTTCCATAACTACCCTACCTTCCATACCTACCCTACCTTCCATAACTACCCTACCTTCCATATCTTCCATACCTACCCTACCTTCCATACCATATCTTCCATACCTTCCCTACCTTCCATACCTACCCTACCTTTCATACCATATCTTCCATACCTTCCCTACCTTCCTTACCTACCCTACCTTCCATACCATACCTTCCATACCTTCCCTACCTTCCATACCTACCCTACCTTCCATACCATATCTTCCATACCTTCCCTACCTTCCATACCTACCCTACCTTCCTTCCATACCTACCCTACCTTCCATACCTTCCATAGTGCACTAGTTCTGGACAGGACCACAGCATAAAAATACGCTTTTATTAAAGGAAAACTATTCAAACCAATATCCTAACTCTGTCTGTTTGGGTCTCCAGCTGACAGAACAGGAGGTGGAGTCCATCCTGGACAAGGCCATGGTTCTTTTCCGGTTCATGCAGGAGAAGGATGTGTTTGAGAGGTACTACAAACAGCACTTGGCCCGGAGGCTGCTCACCAACAAGAGTGTCTCTGACGACTCTGAAAAGAACATGATCTCTAAGCTAAAGGTGAGGAGATGAACGAGTCTGCTGTCAATTACACATTGACATTTCATACCCAATATATTACTAATTCATTTGATTTTAATTAGATTATTACTTTATTATCATTAATAATCAGGAATTCAGGATGTTCTTGACTATCTTACATCTCTAAGCATTAGAATGGACTGGTAGTTGTTTGACCTGGTTTTCCATATTGTGCTGGTCTCAACCCTGAACATGTGACTCGCTGTGCTGTGTGACTCGATGTGCTGTGTGACTCGATGTGCTGTGTGAATCGCTGTGTTGTCTTCTCTGTGTAGACTGAGTGTGGCTGTCAGTTCACCTCTAAACTGGAAGGGATGTTCAGAGACATGAGCATCTCCAACACCACCATGGACGAGTTCAGACAACACCTACAGTCCACGGGGGTAAGACTGTTATACCTCCACACACACACCCCTAACAGTCCACATTGTCTCCACACACACACACACACACACTCCTAACAGTCCACGTTGTCTTCACAGACACCCTAACAGTCCACACACACCTAACAGTCCACATTGTCAACACACACACACACACACACACCCCTAACAATCCACATTGTCAACACACACACCCCTAACAATCCACATTGTCAACACACACACCCCTAACAGTCCACATTGTCAACACACACCCCTAACAGTCCACATTGTCAACACACACACCTCTAACAGTCCACATTGTCAACACACACATATCTAACAGTCCACATTGTCAACACACACACCTCTAACAGTCCACATTGTCAACACACACATATCTAACAGTCCACATTGTCAACACACACACCCCTAACAGTCCACATTGTCAACACACACACCCCTAACAGTCCACCCTGCCAGCAGCATACCACCCTGCATACCACTGCTGGCTTGCTTCTGAAGCTAAGCAGGGTTGATCCTGGTTGGTCCCTGGATGGGAGACCAGATGCTGCTGGAAGTGGTGTTGGATGGTCAGTAGGAGGCACTCTTTCCTCTGGTCTAAAAAAACATCCCAATGCCCCAGGTTCTCCCCCCACAGTCTTTCGGATGGGACGTTAAACGGGTGTCCTGACTCTCTGAGGTCATTTAAAGCTCCCATGGCACTTATCGTAAGAGATGGGGTGTTAACCCCAGTGTCCTGGCTAAATTCCCAATCTGGCCCTCAAACCATCATGGCCACCTAATAATCCCCAGTTTACATTTCAATTGGCTCATTCATCCCCCTCCTCTCCCCTGTAACTATTCCCCCCAGGTTGTTGCTGTAAATGAAAATGTGTTCTCAGTCAACTTACCTGGTAAAATAACAGATCAATAAAAATAAACAAACACACCCCCCCCTACAGTCCACATTGTCACCCCCCCCCCTACAGTCCACATTGTCACCCCCCCCCCCTACAGTCCACATTGTCACCCCCCCCCCCTACAGTCCACATTGTCACCCCCCCCCCCCTACAGTCCACATTGTCACCCCCCCCCCTACAGTCCACATTGTCACCCCCCCCCCTACAGTCCACATTGTCACCCCCCCCCCTACAGTCCACATTGTCACCCCCCCCCCCTACAGTCCACAAATGTCACCCCCCCCCCTACAGTCCACAAATGTCACCACCCCCCCCCCTTAACAGTCCACATTGTCACCCCCCCTTAACAGTCCACATTGTCACCCCCCCCTTAACAGTCCACATTGTCACCCCCCCTTAACAGTCCACATTGTCACCCCCCCCCTACAGTCCACATTGTCACCCCCCCCCCCCCCCCTACAGTCCACAAATGTCACCCCCCCCCCTACAGTCCACAAATGTCACCCCCCCCCCCCCCCCCCCCCTTAACAGTCCACATTGTCACCCCCCCTTAACAGTCCACATTGTCACCCCCCCCTTAACAGTCCACATTGTCACCCCCCCCCCCCTTAACAGTCCACATTGTCACCCCCCCCTTAACAGTCCACATTGTCACCCCCCCCCTTAACAGTCCACATTGTCACCCCCCCCCTTAACAGTCCACATTGTCACCCCCCTTAACAGTCCACATTGTCACCCCCCCCTTAACAGTCCACATTGTCACCCCCCCCCCCTTAACAGTCCACATTGTCACCCCCCCCCTTAACAGTCCACATTGTCACACCCCCCCCCCCCTTAACAGTCCACATTGTCACCCCCCTTAACAGTCCACATTGTCACCCCCCCCTTAACAGTCCACATTGTCACCCCCCCCTTAACAGTCCACATTGTCACCCCCCCTTAACAGTCCACATTGTCACCCCCCCTTAACAGTCCACATTGTCACCCCCCTTAACAGTCCACATTGTCACCCCCCTTAACAGTCCACATTGTCACCCCCCCTTAACAGTCCACATTGTCACCCCCCCTTAACAGTCCACATTGTCACCCCCCTTAACAGTCCACATTGTCACCCCCCTTAACAGTCCACATTGTCACCCCCCCCTTAACAGTCCACATTGTCACCCCCCCTCCTAACAGTCCACATTACACACACACACACCCTCCCAACAGTCCACATTACACACACACACCCCCTCCCAACAGTCCACATTACACACACACACACCCTCCCAACAGTCCACATTACACACACACACACCCTCCCAACAGTCCACATTACACACACACACACCCTCCCAACAGTCCACATTACACACACACACACCCTCCCAACAGTCCACATTACACACACACACACCCTCCCAACAGTCCACATTACACACACACACACCCTCCCAACAGTCCACATTACACACACACACACCCTCCCAACAGTCCACATTACACACACACACACCCTCCCAACAGTCCACATTACACACACACACACCCTCCCAACAGTCCACATTACACACACACACACCCTCCCAACAGTCCACATTACACACACACACACCCTCCCAACAGTCCACATTACACACACACACACCCTCCCAACAGTCCACATTACACACACACACACCCTCCCAACAGTCCACATTACACACACACACACCCTCCCAACAGTCCACATTACACACACACACACCCTCCCAACAGTCCACATTACACACACACACACCCTCCCAACAGTCCACATTACACACACACACACCCTCCCAACAGTCCACATTACACACACACACACCCTCCCAACAGTCCACATTACACACACACACACCCTCCCAACAGTCCACATTACACACACACACACCCTCCCAACAGTCCACATTACACACACACACACCCTCCCAACAGTCCACATTATACACACACCCTCCCAACAGTCCACATTATACACACACACACACCCTCCCAACAGTCCACATTATACACACACACACACCCTCCCAACAGTCCACATTATACACACACACACACCCTCCCAACAGTCCACATTACACACACACACACCCTCCTAACAGTCCACATTACACACACACACACCCTCCTAACAGTCCACATTACACACACACACACACCCTCCTAACAGTCCACATTACACACACACACACACCCTCCTAACAGGCCACATTACACACACACACACACACCCTCCTAACAGTCCACATTACACACACACACACACCCCTAACAGTCCACATTGTCAACACACACATATCTGACAGTCCACATTGTCAACATACACACACACCCCTAACAGTCCACATTGTCAACATACACACACACCCCTAACAGTCCACATTGTCAACACACACATATCTGACAGTCCACATTGTCAACATACACACACACCCCTAACAGTCCACATTGTCAACATACACACACACCCCTAACAGTCCACATTGTCAACACACACACACACCCCTAACAGTCCACATTGTCACCACCTATTTCCATCAAATGAAAAACTGGCATTGCCCTAACATGTCTTGTTTCTGTGTTCTAAACCATGGACTCCTGTGTGTCTTGGTTCTCCTTTTCATGTTGTGACTGCCGTTTCTCCCAGCTGTCTCTAGGGGGCGTCGACCTCACAGTAAGAGTACTCACCACTGGCTATTGGCCCACACAGTCGGCCACGCCCAAATGCACCATCCCCCCCTCCCCAAGACACGCCTTCGAGGTCTTCAGAAGGTACCAGCCATCCTCTGAGCCTCATCGATGGATCTGTTATCTATTACATGTGTCTTCCACAGTGCAGTCAATTTAATATATATTCCTCTGTTAGGTTCTACTTGGCCAAACACAGTGGCAGACAGTTGACCCTCCAGCACCACATGGGCTCAGCCGACCTCAACGCTACCTTCCACGGCCCCATCAAGAAGGTAAAGGTTTCCTGTCGACAATAAGGCATGGGGGGGTCTACTCAGAATGACGTGAACTGTAGCTTTCCTGTTGTATGTTAATGTCAATACTGTTTTACATTTCTCTCTCCCTTCTCTTAACCCTTCTCCATCTCTTTCTACCTGTACCTCTGGTCACTCTGTCTCAATTCAAGGGGCTTTATTGGCATGGGAAACGTATGTTAACATTGCCAAATTAAGTGAAATAGATCATTAACAAAAGTGAAAAACTAAAATGACCAGTAAACATGACACTCACAGAAGTTCCAAAAGAATAAAGACATTTCAAATGTCACATTATGTATATATACAGTGTTGTAATGATGTGCAAATAGTTAAAGTACAAAAGGGGAAATAAATTAACATAAATATGGGTTGTCTTTACAATGGTGTTTGTTCTTCACTTTTCTTGTGGCAACAGGTCACAGATCTTGCTGCTGTGATGGCACACTGGGGTATTTCACCCAGTAGATATGGGAGTTTATCAAAATTGTTTTTTTTATTTTTTATTATTTGTGGATCTGTGTAATCTGAGGGAAATATGTGTCTCTAATATGGTCATACATTGAACAGGAGGTTAGGAAGTGCAGCTCAGTTTCCACCTCATTTTGTGGGCAGTGAGCACATAACCTGTCTTCACTTGAGAGCCATGTCTGCCTTCGGCGGCCTTTCTCAATAGCAAGGCTATGCTCACAGAGTCTGTACATAGTCAAAGCTTTCCTTAAGTTTGGGTCAGTCACAGTCTCTCTCCGTCTCTCCAGGAGGATGGTTCGGAGGTGGGAGTGGGAGGAGCCCAGGTGACGGGCTCTAACACCAGGAAGCACATACTGCAGGTTTCCACCTTCCAGATGACCATCCTCATACTCTTCAACAACAGAGAAAAGTCCACGTTTGAGGTAAGAGCCAGACACAGGTCAGTCTCCATCACATCAAAGTGTTAGAAATAACAGATAAAGATGGCAAGCTGAAAAAAAAAAAAATCTTCTTTCCTCCTCCTCCCATTTTCTGCTCCCCTTCCTCCTCCACTCCCTCTGCTCCTCCTTTACGCTCTCTTCCACTCCCGTCCCCACTGTAGGAGATCCAGCAGGAGACGGATATACCGGAGAGGGAGCTGGTGCGAGCGCTGCAGTCGCTGGCCTGCGGGAAGCCCACCCAGCGCGTCCTCACCAAGGAGCCCAAGTCCAAGGAGATCGAGAACGGCCACGTGTTTACAGTCAACGATCAGTTTACCTCCAAGCTGCACAGAGTCAAAATACAGACGGGTGAGTGTGTCTGTCTGTTATTCTAAATGATAAAAGGACCCATATCACAGTGGTCTTCTGGTCTGGGGAGCTACAGGCTTAGGGGGTCATCTTCCAACTATTGCTCATCTGGGCATGTTGACCTTTGACTTTGCCCTGATGACCTGAGATGTGTTCAGCAGGACGCGCAGATAGAGATATGCTATTTAGAACAAACATGCTTCTCTGACATGTCGTGTTTTGCAAAATAATTGGCTCTATTTGTGGTATTTCTATCTGCAACGTTCGGCTACTGAACGTGGCCTTGTGCTGAGGTTGCGGCCCCCCCCAGCCCCCTCCGCCGAGGTTGCCAGCCCTCCCTCCGCCGTGCTAAGGTTGCTGTCTCTCTCTCTCCCTCCCTCCAGTCGCTGCTAAGCAGGGCGAGTCGGACCCAGAGAGGAAGGAGACGCGGCAGAAGGTGGATGACGACAGGAAGCATGAGATCGAGGCGGCCATCGTCCGCATCATGAAGTCCAGAAAGAGGATGCAGCACAACGTCCTGGTAGCAGAGGTGGGTGCGGCCTTAACGTCCTGGTAGGGGAGGCCTCGACGTCCTGGTAGGGGAGGCCTCGACGTCCTGGTAGAGGAGGCCTCGACGTCTTGGTAGAGGAGGCCTCGACGTCCTGGTAGGGGAGGCCTCGACGTCCTGGTAGGGGAGGCCTCGACGTCCTGGTAGGGGAGGCCTCGACGTCCTGGTAGGGGAGGCCTCGACGTCCTGGTAGGGGAGGCCTCGACGTCCTGGTAGAGGAGGCCTCGGCGTCCCGGTGGGTAGAGGAGGCCTCGGCGTCCCGGTGGGTAGAGGAGGCCTCGGCGTCCTGGTGGGTAGAGGAGGCCTCGGCGTCCCGGTGGGTAGAGGAGGCCTCGGCGTCCCGGTGGGTAGAGGAGGCCTCGGCGTCCCGGTGGGTAGAGGAGGCCTCGGCGTCCCGGTGGGTAGAGGAGGCCTCGGCGTCCCGGTGGGTAGAGGAAGCCTCGGCGTCCCGGTGGGGAGAGGAGGCCTCGGCGTCCCGGTGGGTAGAGGAGGCCTCGGCGTCCCGGTGGGTAGAGGAGGCCTCGGCGTCCCGGTGGGTAGAGGAGGCCTCCGCGTCCCGGTGGGTAGAGGAGGCCTCGGCGTCCCGGTGGGGAGAGGAGGCCTCGGCGTCCCGGTGGGTAGAGGAGGCGTTGTTTCCTGGACACAGAGTAAGCTTAGGCCCATATGGCATCCATAGAGATTCTAACGGTAAGTGGTAGTGTTACCATGGAGATGGCCTTTCAGCAGTTGAGCAAATCAAATGGAGACTTCCTCTCCCCTCCTTTTGAAGATGTTCTAAGGTAATTGAGGAGAGGGGGGAAAGTAGAGAAAAAAGCGCTTTTATGAAATGAGAAGCTCCTTCTCTCGTGCGTCATCAGTTAAGTGACGTTTACAGGGGTGGATTCCAAAAATACATCTGTGAAGTGACAAAAACAAGTTGGTTGTGCAATACATTTTCTAGGTAAAACCTTGAGGCATATTGTTTTAACAGGTCTGTGTGCTTTTCTCCTTCAGACAAAACAAACACTGATTCAAAGATTTCAAACCTCTTCCAATAAAGACTCTTATTCACGTGACTCTTCTCGATGAAAGGTGGCTGTAGAGGAGGGGAGGAGCCTCTTCCTTTCTCCTACTAACCAATTGACATTCATATACTAGACCACTTATCAGTTTCTGGGGTTACTGTGGACAGAGGAGAAAGGGTGGAGGACGGACCTTTGCCCTAGACTAAAGAATAACTAGCTCAATGGGAGAATTTCCATTGAATCTGTTTGGGGTCTGGAGAGAACTCTCTGCCTTGATCTCCACTAGCTGTACTGTCCTGGACTTGGTTTATTTCACAGGGACAACACACATTGTTCAATATTTCAGACTAAAAGGAGCTGTGTGGCCAATCTGTTGTCTGCATTGGCCGTGCAGCAGTAAGGGTGATCGGGCCACTGCAGAAGTCAGGGCATTCGTACTTCTCAGAGCAGTGCAGAGCTGTTGTCAAGGAAGTGAGTTTGTGTTTATACAGGACCGCCCTCACCTTCCATCAACCAATCATGTCAATGCGTAGTTTTACGGAGCCCTCTGCGTTGTTACGAAATGTGCAAGGTGCACGGCGATGCGGTATGGAGCTCAATTTGGCCTCTGCATGCTTCCGGAGGCTCCGCAACGCCCTCCATATGGAAACACCGACCACATTTTCAGATCAAAAGCATAAATTGTCTCTGAGCAAAGCTGGTAGATTTCCATCTGTTGTCCATTCAGTCCCCCTACACAGCAGGTTTGGAAGGTAGTTTTTATTATTATAATCTGCATCCCTAGATCATTTCTGAGTCAATTTGGTTGAATATAAGATTTTGTTTTCAATTTTTACATGGAAATGTTTATCCCTACAGTATTTCAGTGAGTGCTTTGAGGTAACTTTTGCAACATGAGTACCGGCAATCATCTCAGTGCTTTTCTTTCACCCATCATGTTATGGTTTTTAATGAAAATACACTTCCTCAGAACTTGGATATTTCGGGACATAACATTTCAGTACAGGACATTAACACATGATATTTCAAGGACATTTTCAGCACAGTCTCTTGAACCAGAGAAACGATAGTGTCTAATAGTGTTATTGTATTGCCTTTCTCCCCAGGTCACCCAGCAGCTGAGGGCCCGGTTCCTCCCCAGCCCCGTGGTCATTAAGAAGCGCATTGAAGGACTCATAGAGAGAGAATATTTGGCACGGACGCCTGAGGACCGCAAAGTCTACACCTACGTTGCATAAGAGGAGAGGAGAGGAGCATTGTGGGAGAGGAGAAATGGATTGAGGGGAGGTTTTTTTGGAGGGGGAGTGTTGTGCGCATGGACTGGGAAGTTCCTTTTTAAAAGATAAATGCTGGGAAGCTGACTCCTCCCTTTACAAAAATGACAAAAACCAGAAGTAAATGGCAAAAAAAATATACAAAAAAAAAAATCCATGAAGTGTTGTAGATTTTTTTTTATCAGGCCAACTACTATTACTCTTGCTCCCTGTGAGAATTTCAACATGGATGGATTCCAGCTTTTCACCGTTTTACCCTTGTAGAGATCGACCTTAAAAGAATCCCTTGGGAAAGATGTGAATGCACCACTTCTTTTTTTTTTTTTGGTTTTCAATACTGTATAAAAATGAGAATGAATTATTAAAAACAAAACAGCAAATGTGGATTGCTAACAAAAATAAATAAAAAAATATTGAATATTGAGGTTTTATTTCTTAACCAACAATTATTTAACGCTGATCCTTCAGGCTAACACTAGCTATAAAATCGTTGAATTCAAGTGTGTGTGTGTGTGTGTGTCATGAGTTTCAGACAGGGATATACTCAATCTGTGTTTAAGGCCAAGTTCTTTATTACCAATGAAAGACAATGAGGGCTGGTTAGAGATACTTAAAGCTTAGTTGCTATATCTATTTTTTCCACTTATTTTTACCCATTCAGTCTTAAAGCACACGTTTTAAATTCCTCATGAGCTCAGTTCAGCTGTTGTGTCCCGTTTTGTAAACAAAAACATGGTTAAAAATGTTGCTATCCTGGATGGTCAGTCCTTGCATCCATAAGCTCTGTCTGAATGAGTGGCTAAATTTTTTTTTCAGGCCCGTCCTTCAGCTGGGATTCTAGTTTAAGAGACAAATGACTGTGTCAGGATGAGCTATCTACCACCTCATGGCTGTTGGTCACATACTGAAGCTTTGCATTTCCTTAACACAGTGAAAAGTACAAAGGGGAGAATTCCATGTTCATCAATGACTGAAGTGAACATTTAACTTTAGTGGAAGTTGGGATTCTACACTGAACAAAAATGCAAACGCAACATGTGAAGTGTTGGTTTCATGAGCTGAAATAAAAGATTCCAGAAATGTTTCATATGCACAAAAAGCTTATTTCTCTAAAATTGTGAACAAATGTTCACATGCCTGTTAGTGAGCATTTTTCCTTTGCCAAGATAATCCATCTACGTGACAGGTGTGGCATATCAAGAAGCTGATTAAACAGCATGATCATTACATAGGTGCACCTTGTGCTGGGGACAAAATCCCACTCTAAAATGTACACAATGCTACAGATGTTTTGAGGGAGCATACAATTCTCATACTGACTGCAGGGATGTCAACCAGCGAATGTTTCCCTCCCATAAGCCACCTCCAATGTTGTTTTAGAGAATTTGACAGTAAGTCCAACCGGCCTAACATACGGCAGACCAGGTGTAACCACGCCAGCCCAGGACCTCCACATCTGGCTTCTTCACCTGCGGGACTATCTGAGACCAGCCACCCAGACAGCTGATGACACTGGGTTCGCACAACTGAAGAATTTCTGTACAAACTGTCAGAAGCCGTCCCAGGGCAGCTCACCTACGTGCTCGTCATCACCAGGGTATTGACCTGACTGCAGTTTGGTGTCGTAACCGACTTCAGTGGGCAAATGCTCACCTTCGATGGCCACTGGCACGCTGGAGAAGAGTGCTCTTCACGGATGAATCCCAGTTTCAACTGTACCAGGCAGATGGCAGACAGCGTTTATGGCGCCGTGTGGGCAAGTGGTATGATGATGTCAACGTTGTGAACATGGTGGCGGAGGGGTTATGGTATGAGCAGGCATAAGCTACAGACCACGAACACAATTGCATTTTATCAAGGCAATTTTAATGCGGAGATACCGTGACCAGATCTTGAGGCCCATTGTCGTGCCATTCATCAGCCGTCATCATGTCATGTTTCAGCATGATAATGCTCCATGTCACAAGGATCTGTACACACTTCCTGGAAGCTAAAAATGTCCTAGTTCTTCCATGGCCTGCATACTCAGACATGTTGAGCATGTTTGGGATGCTCCGGACCGACGTAGTGTTCAGTTCCTGCCAATATCCAGCAACATTGAGGAGTGGGACAACGTTCCACAGGCAACAGCCTGATCAACTCGATGTGAAGGAGATGTCACGCTGCACGAGGCAAATGGTGATCGCACCAGATACTGACTGGTTTTCTGATCCATGCTCCTTCCTTTTTTTTAAGGTACCTGTGACCAACAGATGCATATCTGTATTCCCAGTCATGTGAAATCCAAAGATTAGAGCCAAATTAATTTTTCAATTGACTGATTTCCTTATATGAACTATAACTCAGTAAAATCTTTTACATTTTTGCATGTTGCCTTTTTATTTTTGTTCAGCCTTAGAGCCAAATCATTTCAGCTAGTATTAGAATTGGTTCTTTAGGTAAGAAAGAGTTTATCAAATGGTTGTGTGTGTTTGGTTCCATTGGGGTCACAGCTTGAGACTGGAAAATACTAGCTTATGTTGATATGGTGTGGCTGGGTCACACAATAACTTAAGCAACTTTTGACATTCGTATGCGATGAATACAATCTTATAGTGTGTTGTACATAACTACTGTAGCCAAGCACCTCCAAGCAAGGTATCCCCACCATGTGAACCCTGTTCTCTACTTCTACCTAGACCATGGATCCATCAAAGTGACCTTTTGCAGACTGGAGGTCATCAGGTCGGAGCTTCTGGACCTGCATGCCCCCTGATGTAACTAATCTGGGGGGAAAGAGGATGAGAACGGGGTAGTCAGTACATGGACATGCCAGAATGGACAAAACAGTTGATGTTGACAGATATTTTTTTATTGCAGAAACTACCATGGCATAGCCCCAAGGAATATCCAGACCATTGGTTTGTTATGTCTACTGTGCAGGTGTCCACCACCCTTGGGTCCTAACTCTTCTGCAGTGGAATTTTGTATTACTTTTTTTTATTTCACCTTTATTTAACCAGGTAAGTTCTCATTTACAACTGCGACCTGGCCAAGATAAAGCAAAGCAGTGTGAAGGAAACAACAACACAGAGTTACCCATGGAATAAACAAGCGTACAGTCAATAACACAATAGAAAAAAAGAAAGTCTATATTAGAGGTCGACCGATTATGATTTTTCAACGCCGATACCGATTATTGGAGGACCCAAAAAGCCGATACCGATTATTGGAGGACCCAAAAAGCCGATACCAATTAATCGGCTGATTTTATTTATTTTTTTATTTGTAATAATGACAATTACAACAATACTGAATTAACACTTATTTTAACTTAATATAATACATCAATAAAATCAATTTAGCCTCAATAAATAATGAAACATTTTTAATTTGGTTTAAATAATGCAAAAAGAAGAACGTAAAAGTGCAATATGTGCTATGTAAGAAAGCTAACGTTTCAGTTCCTTGCTCAGAACATGAGAACATATGGTGGTTCCTTTTAACATGAGTCTTCAATACTCCCAGGTAAGAAGCTTTAGGTTGTAGTTATTATAGGAATTATAGGACTATTTCCCTCTATACCAATTGTATTTCATTAACCTTTGACTATTGGATGTTCTTATAGGCACTTTAGTATTGCCAGTGTAACAGTATAGCTTCCGTCCCTCTCCTCGCTCCTCCCTGGGCTCGAACCAGCAACACGACAACAGCCACCATCGAAGCAGCGTTACCCATGCAGAGCAAGGGGAACAACTACTAGAAGGCTCAGAGCGAGTGACGTTTGAAATGCTATTAGCGCGCTGACTAGCTAGCCATTTCACTTCGGTTACACCAGCCTCATCTCAGGAGTTGATAGGCTTTAAGTCATAAACAGCGCAATGCTTGACGCACAATGAAGAGCTGCTGGCAAAACTTCTGGAAGTGCTGTTTGAATGAATGTTTACGCGCCTGCTTCTGCCTACCACCCCTCAGTCAGATACTTAGATACTTGTATGCTCAGTCAGATTATATGCAACGCAGGACACGCTAGATTATGAAAACTTGAAATCGGCCCTAATTAATCAACCTCTAGTGTGGAGCCTACCAACACGTTGATGGTGGGGTATTACAGGTTAGTATACAGACTGTGTGGAGCCTAGCAACACGTTGATGGTGGGGTATTACAGGTTAGTATATATTGCATCTGAAAGGATCCCAGACCTTGTGTCTCAGATATATCCAGATGGTGACCGTATACTTCCTAGATTGAAAAGTAATTTAAAATAATACAATAAACCAGTATGGTCAGATGTTGATCTTTATGCGGAAGCTGAGTTCACAAACACACATGAGCAATCTCTCTCTCTCTCAGCTCTCTCCTTGTTCCTGCGTACCATGTGGACTGTACCACCTGGACAAACAGATGGGATGTTGGTAAAACAGAATCCTGATAGTTCTGTAGCCTATACAAAGAAAGTCACACCCAACAATTCAATGGGTAAACCTATTAACCAACGTTTTGGTAATGTAGTACCTTTTTTTAACCAGATAACTTGTGTAGCCTATGACAGCAGCGTAGAGAGGCAGGGGGAGGGTTTAACTTGTGTAGCCTATGACAGCAGCGTAGAGAGGCAGGGGAGGGTTTAATTTGTCTAGCCTATGACAGCAGCATAGAGAGGAAGGGGGAGGGTTTAACTTGTGTAGCCTATGACAGCAGCGTAGAGGCAGGGGGAGGGTTTAATTTGTGTAGCCTATGACAGCAGCATAGAGAGGCAGAGGGAGGGTTTAATTTATGTAGCCTATGACAGCAGCATAGAGAGGGAGGGTTTAACTTGTGTAGCTTAAGACAGCAGCATAGAGAGAGAGGGGGATGGTTTAATTTGTGTAGTTTAAGACAGCAGCATAGAGAGAGAGGGGGAGGGTTTAATTTGTGTAGCCTATGACAGCAGCATAGAGAGGCAGGGGGAGGGTTTAATTTGTGTAGCCTATGACAGCAGCGTAGAGGCAGGGGGAGGGTTTAATTTATGTAGCCTATGACAGCAGCATAGAGAGGGAGGGTTTAACTTGTGTAGCTTAAGACAGCAGCATAGAGAGAGAGGGGGATGGTTTAATTTGTGTAGTTTAAGACAGCAGCATAGAGAGAGAGGGGGAGGGTTTAATTTGTGTAGTTTAAGACAGCAGCATAGAGGGGCAGAGTGGGTTTTTCTTCTTGACCAGTCTCTGGTCCCATAACTGTGTGACACCTTTATAAAATGGGTCAGCTGCTGTGTGACACCTTTATAGAATGGGTCAGCTGCTGTGTGACACCTTTATAGAATGGGTCAGCTGCTGTGTGACACCTTTATAGAACAGGTCAGCTGCTGTGTGTATAGAATGGGTCAGCTGTTGTGTGACACCTTTATAGAATGGGTCAGCTTCTGTGTGACACCTTTATAGAATGGGTCAGCTGCTGTGTGACAGACACCTTTATAGAATGGGTCAGCTGCTGTGTGACTGAAGGAGAAACCAACCTCACATGACAAGGCACTTCATCTGTCAATGGGACTATTGTAATGTGAGTTAAAACAGGGGTTGTGTATGTCTGGTAGTGCCATATGGTGATCTAAATGAATATATAGCCTACAGTGAGAGTAGTAGCCTGACAATTACAGATGATCATAAACAGACAAATATTTCATCATGATCTTGAAACGAGGACCAGCATAGAATACTCTCACACATAGGTTAGTGTTAAAAGCTTTGACTTTGCAAACAGTTTCTGCACCCTCAATAACCTTCTAATTTCCCCACAAAACAAAATACAACACATTTACAGTATGTATGTCAACATTTTGCAAATAACTGACCTTGTGAATTCCTATGAGAAACCAGACGATATTGCAATAGAAAGACACGGCTTCTCATGTTCAAGTGTTCTGCTCAGTGTTGCCAATATAGCGACATTAGGTGATGACGTCATTTAGCGACTTCTAGCGACTTTTAGGACAGCCAATAGCTAGCTACTTTCCTTACTGAGGAGTTGGCAACACTGGCTTCTGCTCTCTAAGGCCAGCTGAGTTGTGGCCAGGCAAAACGCGACAGGAAAAAAAGCAGCGTGCCTACTAGTTCATTTGTGTAGTGCTGCCCCCTCAAGTCTTTTCCAAGAACAAGAGGTGCACAGGCCTCTGAAACACCATGTCAGGTGACACGTTCATTCATTGATTCTTTAGGCTAATTTTTTAATGTCTTGGGGAACGCCTGTACATGAACAGTTTATGAACGCTAAAACAACGCAGCAAAACTGCTTAATAACCTTTAGCCTCCCACTCAGTAGCCACACTGGCAATGTTTTTTTTAAACACTTTTAATTGAGCTAATTTTGTATCAGTATGCTAATAGGCCTAGCCTGGTACAGTAACCACCTCCGGTACAGCATTGAACAGGTGTAAAACTCACATCCAATCCAGAAAAAGAGGTCTGGTGACGTAGGGGCTAATCCCCACAGGCTCCAGAAGGGAGGAGTTGTACCCGTTCAGCTCCGAGGTCAGCGAGCGTTCTGGAGGAACAACGACAGATATGCGCCCTTTCAGTTGTCAGACACGCTTTGCGAGGTGAAACTATTTTACTAACTTTTATTTACTAAAAACGATCCCCAAAAAATCCTCAAAGTGGTGAGTTAGTGTTTGTTTCCGTTTTTCTTTCGGTGCATGACGCGCTGTTCTAATTTAGTATTGAGTCAGACTATTCTGACAGTCACTAGACTGTACCTGTACATTAGCTGCCAGGTGTTTGTTTAGGATTTCTGAGTCAGTTTCAACTGTATATTTGTCATTTATCGTTTGCCCTCTCTATACACTATAAATATATTGATTATAAATACATCGTTTCATTCTAAATGTTTGATGGGCTTTGAATGGGTATGCTACAGTATTTCTGCGGAAGGGACAGTCGGAAGTAAGGGGTATTTCCCTCCTGTGGAACATATTCCGTCACTTGTCGCTTGGCAGGTGACTCTGCACAGCCCCGGTGACAGTGGCAACCTGGGATATGTTTATACAGTTTAGGCGTCATAGCCTATTTGGGACTGCCTTGCCCTTTCAATAACTGTAAGTAGTGTTTTCATAAAGTATTTATACCCCTTGACTTATTCCACATTTGTTGCGTTACAGCCTGAATTCAAAATGGATTAAATAAATAAAAAATCTCACCCATCTACACACGAAACTCCATAATGACAAAGTGAAAACATGTTTTTAGACATTTTAGTAAATGTATTGATAATTAAATATGGAAAAAACCCATTTACATAAGTAACACACCCCTGAGTCAATACATGTTAGAATCACATTTGTCAGTGATTACAGCTGTGGTTCTTTCTGGATAACTCTCTGAGAGCTTTGCACACCTGGATTGTACAAAAAAAAATCACATTGGTTGTTGAACATTGCCAGACAGCCATTTTCAAGTCTTGCCATAGATTTTCAAGCCGATTTAAGTCATAACTAGGCCAATGTTATTTCGGTAAGCAACTCCAATGTATATTTGTCCTTGATTTTTAGGTTATTGTCCTGCTGAATGATGAATGTGTCTCCCAGTGTCTGGTGGAAAGCAGACTGAACCAAGTTTTCTGCTGGGATTTTGCTTGCGCTATATTCTTTTATTTTTTATCAACAACAAAAAAACTCCCTAGTCCTTGCCGCTGACAAGCATGATACAGCCACCACCATGCTTGAAATATGAATTGGTACTCAGTGGTGTGTTGAATAACATAACACTTTGTATTCAGGGCAGAAAGTTTATTTCTTTGCCATTTTTTTTTGCAGTTGAACTTTTTTTAGTTCCTTATTGTAAACAAGATGCATGTTTTGGAATATGTATGTTCAGTACAGGCATCCTTCTTTTCACTCTGTCATTTAGGTTAGTATTGTGGAGTAACTACAATGTTGTTGATCCATCCTCAGTTTTCTCCTATCACAGCAATTAATCCAAATCTAATTTTATTGGTCACATACACGTGATTTGCAGATGTTATTGCCGGTGTAGCTAAATGCTCGTGCTTCTAGCTCTGACAGAGAAGTAAAGTCTAACAAGTAATATCTAACAAATTACCCAACATATACCCAATACACACAAATCTAAGTAGGAATGAATTAAGACTATATACATTTGGATGAGCAATGTCAGAGAGGAACGGACTAAGATACAGAAAAATAGTATAGGAAACAGTATATACACATGAGATGAGTAATGCAAGATATGTTTGCATTATTAAGTGAATGAGATACTATAGAATAGTATAGGAAGCAGTATACAGTGGGGCAAAAAAGTATTTAGTCAGCCACCAATTGTGCACGTTCTCCCACTTAAAAAGATGAGAGAGGCCTGTAATTTTCATCATAGGTACACTTCAACTATGACAGACAAAATGAGAAAAAAAAATCCAGAAAATCACATTGTAGGATTTTTAATTTATTTATTTGCAAATTAGGGTGGAAAATAAGTATTTGGTCACCTACAAACAAGCAAGATTTCTGGCTCTCACAGACCTGTAACTTCTTCTTTAAGAGGCTCCTCTGTCCTCCAATCGTTACCTGTATTAATGGCACCTGTTTGAACTTGTTATCAGTATAAAAGACACCTGTCCACAACCTCAAACAGCCACACTCCAAACTCCACTATGGCCAAGACCAAAGAGCTGTCAAAGGACACCAGAAACACAATTATAGACCTGCACCAGGCTGGGAAGACTGAATCTGCAATAGGTAAGCAGCTTGGTTTGAAGAAATCAACTGTGGGATCAATTATTAGGAAATGGAAGACATACAAGACCACTGATAATCTCCCTCGATCTGGGGCTCCACGCAAACTCACCCCGTGGGGTCAAAATGATCACAAGAACGGTGAGCAAAAATCCCAGAACCACACGGGGGGACCTAGTGAATGACCTGCAGAGAGCTGGGACCAAAGTAACAAAGCCTACCATCAGTAACACACTACGCCGCCAGGGACTCAAATCCTGCAGTGCCAGATGTGTCCCCCTGCTTAAGCCAGTACATGTCCAGGCCTGTCCGAAGTTTGCTAGAGAGCATTTGGATGATCCAGAAGAAGATTGTGAGAATGTCATATGGTCAGATAAAACCAAAATATAACTTTTTGGTAAAAACTCAACTCGTCGTGTTTGGAGGACAAAGAATGCTGAGTTGCATCTAAAGAACACCATACCTACTGTGAAGAATGGGGGTGGAAACATCATGCTTTGGGGATGTTTTTCTGCAAAGGGACCAGGACGACTGATCCGTGTAAAGGAAAGAATGAATGGGACCATGTATCGTGAGATTTTGAGTGAAAACCTCCTTCCATCAGCAAGGGCATTGAAGTTGAAACATGGCTGGGTCTTTCAGCATGACAATGATCCCAAACACACCCCCCGGGCAATGAAGGAGTGGCTTCGTAAGAAGCATTTCAAGGTCCTGGAGTGGCCTAGCCAGTCTCCAGATCTCAACCCCATAGAAAATCTTTGGAGGGAGTTGAAAGTCCGTGTTGCCCAGCAACAGCCCCAAAACATCACTGCTCTAGAGAAGATCTGCATGGAGGAATTGGTGGGTGACTAAATACTTTTTTGCCCCACTGTAGCTCCACATTGATCTGGTTCTCCCTGTATATAGCTCCACATTGATCTGGCCCTGGTACTCCTTGTATATAGCTCCACATTGATCTGGTACTCCCTGTTTATAGCTCCACTTTGATCTGGTACTGGTACTCCCTGTATATAGTTCCATATCAATCTGGTATTCCCTTTATATAGCTCCACTTTGATCTGGTACTGATACTCCCTGTATATAGTTCCATATCGATCTGGTATTCCCTGTATATAGCTCCACATTGATCTGGTACTCCCTGTTTATAGCTTCACTTTGATCTGGTACGGGTACACCCTGTATATAGCTCCATATCGATCTGGTATTCCCTGTATATAGCTCCACAGTGATCTGGTACTCCCTGTATATAGCTCCACAGTGATCTGGTACTCCCTGTATATAGCTCCACAGTGATCTGGTACTCCCTGTATATAGCGCCACAGTGATCTGGTACTCCCTGTATATAGCTCCACATTGATCTGGTACTGTTACTCCCTGTATATAGCTCCACTTTGATCTGGTACTAGAATTCCCTGTATATAGCGCCACAGTGATCTGGTACTCCCTGTATATAGCGCCACAGTGATCTGGTACTCCCTGTATATAGCTCCACATTGATCTGGTACTGGTACTCCCTGTATATAGCTCCACATTGATCTGGTACTCCCTGTATATAGTTCCACATTAATCTGGTACTGGTACTCCCTGTATATAGCTCCACATTGATCTGGTACTGTTACTCCCTGTATATAGCTCCACATTGATCTGGTACTGGTACTCCCTGTATATAGCTCCACATTGATCTGGTACTGGTACTCCCTGTATATAGCTCCACATTAATCTGGTACTCCCTGTATATAGCTCCACATTGATCTTGTACTGGTACTCCCTGTATATAGCTCCACATTGATCTGGTACTCCCTGTATATAGCTCCACATTGATCTGGTACTGATACTCCCTGTATATAGCTCCACATTAATCTGGTACTCCCTGTATATAGCTCCACATTGATCTGGTACTGTTACTCCCTGTATATAGCTCCACATTGATCTGGTACTGGTACTCCCTGTATATAGCTCCACATTAATCTGGTACTCCCTGTATATAGCTCCACATTGATCTTGTACTGGTACTCCCTGTATATAGCTCCACATTGATCTGGTACTCCCTGTATATAGCTCCACATTAATCTGGTACTCCCTGTATATAGCTCCACATTGATCTTGTACTGGTACTCCCTGTATATAGCTCCACATTGATCTGGTACTGGTACTCCCTGTATATAGCTCCACATTGATCTTGTACTGGTACTCCCTGTATATAGCTCCACATTAATCTGGTACTCCCTGTATATAGCTCCACATTGATCTTGTACTGGTACTCCCTGTATATACAGTGCCTTGCGAAAGTATTCGGCCCCCTTGAACTTTGCGACCTTTTGCCACATTTCAGGCTTCAAACATAAAGATATAAAACTGTATTTTTTTGTGAAGAATCAACAACAAGTGGGACACAATCATGAAGTGGAACGACATTTATTGGATATTTCAAACTTTTTTAACAAATCAAAAACTGAAAAATTGGGCGTGCAAAATTATTCAGCCCCCTTAAATTAATACTTTGTAGCGCCACCTTTTGCTGCGATTACAGCTGTAAGTCACTTGAGGTATGTCTCTATCAGTTTTGCACATCGAGAGACTGACATTTTTTCCCATTCCTCCTTGCAAAACAGCTCGAGCTCAGTGAGGTTGGATGGAGAGCATTTGTGAACAGCAGTTTTCAGTTCTTTCCACAGATTCTCGATTGGATTCAGGTCTGGACTTTGACTTGGCCATTCTAACACCTGGATATGTTTATTTTTGAACCATTCCATTGTAGATTTTGCTTTATGTTTTGGATCATTGTCTTGTTGGAAGACAAATCTCCGTCCCAGTCTCAGGTCTTTTGCAGACTCCATCAGGTTTTCTTCCAGAATGGTCCTGTATTTGGCTCCATCCATCTTCCCATCAATTTTAACCATCTTCCCTGTCCCTGCTGAAGAAAAGCAGGCCCAAACCATGATGCTGCCACCACCATGTTTGACAGTGGGGATGGTGTGTTCAGGTTTGTTGCTTTTACGCCAAACATAACGTTTTGCATTGTTGCCAAAAAGTTCAATTTTGGTTTCATCTGACCAGAGCACCTTCTTCCACATGTTTGGTGTGTCTCCCAGGTGGCTTGTGGCAAACTTTAAATTACACTTTTTATGGATATCGTTAAGAAATGGCTTTCTTCTTGCCACTCTTCCATAAAGGCCAGATTTGTGCAATATACGACTGATTGTTGTCCTATGGACAGAGTCTCCCACCTCAGCTGTAGATCTCTGCAGTTCATCCAGAGTGATCATGGGCCTCTTGGCTGCATCTCTGATCAGTCTTCTCCTTGTATGAGCTGAAGGTTTAGAGCAGGGGTGTCAAAGTCAAATGGACGGAGGGCCAAATAAAAAAATCAGCTACAAGACGAGGGCCGGACTGTTCGAATGTTCATTGAAAAATTTTTAAATGACGCATATAGTCTAGTGAACCTAATTGAACCTACTGAAAACCTAACAAATATATTACAATATGATCAGATAAATAAAGCAATATTTTCTTATGGCTCTGTCAGTAATCTTTAATTTTCAACAGACACAAAAGACAAATTTCCTTTATATAAATATCCCCATAACATGAACATTAAATGAAAGAAACCGGTATTCAAGGCACCATCAGTAGACTATATTTTCTATTTTAGCAAAAGTGGGCTAAATTTACTTCAAAGAAAAAACAATAATAGCAATTTTCTATCATCCACTCAACTGAAATATTTTTAAAATATAATTGGATTGAAATACAAAAAAATAAAGTGCAAAAATCTATTAATCAAAAACAACACTTTGTTTAAGGAGAAGTAACATGCAGTGAAAACAAATATTAAATTTTAACTTTTAAACTTGAACTGAGTAAAAACTCTAAATATGTGATTGCACAGTAATGTTCACTTGTTTGAGGTTGAGGGTGATACTTGGTGGTGTCCCATCTTTTCCACAAGTTCATCAATGTTCGGGGTAAGGCTCTGAGCTGAAGAAATCCTCAGAATTGAGTGGAGGTGTTCAGCAGTAAGTCGACTTCTGTGTGATGTTTTGTTCAGGTTCATCAAAGAAAACAGTTGTTCACACAGGTATGTGCTGCCAAACATAGACAACGTTTGAGCAGCCTGGATGCGCAGCTGGGGCATTGTGCCGGGGAGGAAACGGGCGAACTCCGCAGCACCCACTGCCGCATATTTTGCCCTCAGTGCATCATTGCATTGGAGGTCAATCAACTCCATTTGGAGGTTTGGTGGTGAGCTTTCCACGTCAACAGCAAATGGGTTACCGAGCAGTTCCAACCTGCTTTTTTGTGCTTCAAAGTCAGCAAATCGGCGTCGAAAGTCAGCGGCAAGCATACCTATTTTATCAGCCAACTGTGTGCTCGGGAACGCACTGGTAGAGAGCTTCTCTTTCATGGTCTGGCAGCTGGGAAAGTGGCTCAAATTTTCTTTCCGCATCTGCGTCTCCCACAGAGTCAGTTTGGTTTTAAATGCCTTCACTGTACTGTACATATCAGAGATGACACGATCCCGACCCTGCAGCTGCAAGTTTATTGCATTCAGATGACTCGTAATGTCACACAGAAAAGCCATTTCACACAGAAACATTTCGTCTCGGAGTTGTGTTGTGTCTTTCCCTTTGCTGTCCAAGAACAGACAAATCTCCTCACGAAGCTCGAAACATCTTTGAAGCACCTTTCCCTGGCTTAGCCATCGCACCTCTGTGTGATAAGGCAAATCACCATGCTCCGTTTCTAACTCCGTCAGAAATGCCTTGAACTGGCGGTGATTCAAACCTTTGGCTCTGATAAAGTTAACTGTGCGCGTGATGATGCTCATTACATGCTCCATTTTCAAGGCTTTACCGCACAACGCTTCCTGGTGTATGATACAATGATAAGCTGTCAGCTCACCTGTCGCGTTTTCCTCTTGCATCTTTTCCCGTATCTTCGCCACCAGTCCGCTCCTGTGTCCACACATCGCAGGTGCTCCGTCGGTTGTCAAACCCACGAGTTTTTCCCAAGGCAGCTCCATCTCATTTACACATCTTGACACCTCTTCATACAAATCATGCCCCGTAGTTGTGCCATGCATAGGACGTAAAGCCAAAAACTCCTCTGTCACGCTTAGGTTGGAGTCCACTCCGCGGATGAAAATTGACAACTGGGCAATGTCAGAAATGTCGGTGCTCTCATCCACAGCCAAGGAATATGCAATAAAATCTTTTCCCTTTTTCACAAGCTGCTCTTTTAGATTGATGGACAACTGGTCTACTCTCTCGGCAATGGTGTTTCTGCTCAGACTCACATTTAAAAAGAGTTGCCTTTTTTCTGGGCAAACTTCGTCACAAACTTTAATCATGCAGTTTTTGATGAAATCCCCCTCCGTAAATGGCCGGGCTGATTTAGCGATCTCTTCTGCCAAAATAAAACTGGCCTTGACAGCAGCCTGGCCTTGTGATTTGGCTTTTTTGAACAGAGCCTGTCGAGATTTGAGGCCTCGTTTTAATTCCTCTGCCTTTTGTAGCCTTTGTTCCATGTCCATATTCTTGTTTTTGTCCGCGTGTTTCGTTTCATAATGTCGTCTCAGATTATACTCTTTCAGTACCGCCACACTTTCTCCACACAGAAGACACACAGGTTTTCCAGCTACCTTCGTGAACATATACTCCGACTCCCACCTTGTTTGAAACCCCCGGTTCTCAGTATCCACCTTCCGTTTTGCCATTTTTGATGGGTATCTGAAAGTTAATTTTACTGTGATGCTGACGACTGCTGTGCCAATAAATATTGAAATGAAGCAGCCTACTGCTCGGTGCGTCACCTTTGCATTGTGGGAAATGTAGTATTGGTGCGTGTAAAAGATCTGCGGGCTGCCGGCTTGCTGCGGGCCGGTTCTAATAATAAATCAAGATCATCCCAGGGGCCGTAAAAAACCTTCTTGCGGGCCGGATGTGGCCCGCGGGCCTTGACTCTGACATATGTGGTTTAGAGGGACGGCCAGGTCTTGGTAGATTTGCAGTGGTCTGATACTCCTTCCATTTCAATATTATCGCTTGCACAGTGCTCCTTGGGATGTTTAAAGCTTGGGAAATCTTTTTGTATCCAAATCCGGCTTTAAACTTCTTCACAACAGTATCTCGGACCTGCCTGGTGTGTTCCTTGTTCTTCATGATGCTCTCTGCGCTTTTAACGGACCTCTGAGACTATCACAGTGCAGGTGCATTTATACGGAGACTTGATTACACACAGGTGGATTGTATTTATCATCATTAGTCATTTAGGTCAACATTGGATCATTCAGAGATCCTCACTGAACTTCTGGAGAGAGTTTGCTGCACTGAAAGTAAAGGGGCTGAATAATTTTGCACGCCCAATTTTTCAGTTTTTGATTTGTTAAAAAAGTTTAAAATATCCAATAAATGTCGTTCCACTTCATGATTGTGTCCCACTTGTTGTTGATTCTTCACAAAAAAATACAGTTTTATATCTTTATGTTTGAAGCCTGAAATGTGGCAAAAGGTCGCAAAGTTCAAGGGGGCCGAATACTTTCGCAAGGCACTGTAGCTCCACTTTGATCTGGTACTGGTACACCCTGTATATAGTTCCATATCGATCTGGTACTGGTACTCCCTGTATATAGCTCCACAGTGATCTGGTACTCCCTGTATATAGCTCCACATTGATCTGGTACTGATACTCCCTGTATATAGCTCCACTTTGATCTGGTACAAATAAAATTTGATTTGATCTTTGTGGTGACTGAGTGTATTGATACACCATCCAAAGTGTAATTAATAACTTCACCATGCACAAAGCCATATTCAATGTTTGATTTATTTTGACCCATCTACCAATAGGTGCCCATCTTTGTGAGGCATTGGAAAACCTCCCTGGTCTTTGTGGTTGAATCTGTGTTGTAAATTCACTGCTCAACAGAGGGCCCTTACAGATACATGTGTTGGGTACAGAGATGAGGTTGTCATTCAAAAAACATGTTACACTATTATAGAGTCCATGCAACTTATTATGTGACTTGTTCAGCATATTTAGGCTTGCCATAACAAATGGGTTCAATACTTATTGATTCAAAGACATTTCAGATTTACATGTTTAAAACATTTTTTTAAGTTTCTAAAAACATCATTCCGCTTTGACATGTATGTATATTGTGTAGTCCAGTGACACACAGTCTCAATTTGATCCATTTTAATTTCAGGCTGTAACACAACAAGATGTGGAAAAAAATCAAGGGGTGTAAATACTTTCTGAATGCACTGTACGTCTCCCTAAATTTAGAAAGGTATAACGTTTTAATTGCAGAACTTCTAATCCTATGTTATTTATATATCCTAATCTCTGTCCTACTGTCAGACCAACGATGCCTCAAGTCCCTGAAATATCAATGGCTTTGCTGCCATTCATTAACAACTATACACATCTGCAGTGCAAGGTTAAGAAGGAAACACATTTATGTTAAGTTAATTCATTTCTATATTGTGTATTCTGTATGGCTTTGCTGGCGTCGCCGTCTCAGTTTAACAGTTGACAACAATACATGTCCTCAGAGAAAGCTTGTCCAGATATTCCAGCCAGTCAGTCCAGTGGTCCTCTGAAATCAACAATAACAGGAAGATGAAACCAGAGATCCCTTGGCCCCATTGGCTTAGTTCTAATGAATATCAAATTGGACATCCAGCTGAACAAAGCAAGGAAACACACTCTCTAAACAGCACTAGCACGTCTCTTGAGTTCTCTTGGAAGCAAAACAATATTACTAAATGAAAGAGGTAGGGTACAGGGGAGTAATGATTACATCTCATCAGTTTACATGTAATCCGATTACAAAAACACTGTCACTGTAATCAGAATCAAAATAAAGAAAAACCTTTGAATGAGTAGGTGTGTCCAAGCTGGTACTATATACAGTACTATACAGTTGAAGTCAGAAGTTTACATACACTTAGGTTGGAGTCATTAAAACTTGTTTTTCAACCACTCCACAAATTTCTTGTTAACAAACTATAGTTTTGGGAAGTCGGTTAGGACATCTACTTTGTGCATCTACAAGTCATTTTTCCAACAATTGTTTACAGACAGATTATTTCACTTATAATTCACTCTATCACAATTCCAGTGGGTCAGAAGTTTACATACACTATGTTGACTGTGCCTTTAAACAGCTTGGAACATTCCAGAAAATGATGTCATGGCTTTAGAAGCTTCTGATGGGCTAATTGACATCATTTGAGTCAATTGGAGGTGTACCTGTGGATGTATTTCAAGGCCTACCTTCAAACTCAGTTCCTCTTTGCTTGACATCATGGGAAAATCAAAATAAATCAGCCAAGACCTCAGTTAAAAAACAAGTCTGGTTCATCCCTGGGAGCAATTTCCAAGCGACTGAAGGTACCACATTCATCTGTACAAACAATAGTACGCAAGTATAAACACCATGGGACCACACAGCCGTCATACAGCTCAGAAAGGCGACCTTGCTGGAGGAAACAGGTACAAAGTATCTATATCCACAGTAAAACGAGTCCTATATCGACATAACCTGAAAGGCCGCTCAGCAAGGAAGAAGCAACTGCTCCAAAACCGCCATAAAAACGCCAGACTACGGTTTGCAACTGCACATGGGGACAAAGATCGTAGTTTTTGGAGAAAATGTCCTCTGGTCCGATGAAACAAAACTAGAACTGTTTGGCCATAATGACCATCGTTATGTTTGAAGGAAAAAGGGGGAGGCTTGCAAGCCGAAGAACACCATCCCAACCGTGAAGCACGGGGGTGGTAGCATCATGTTGTGGGGGTGCTTTGCTGCAGGAGGGACTGGTGCACGTCACAAAATAGATGGCAACATGAGGAAGGAAAATTATGTGGATATATTGAAGCAGCATCTCAAGACATCAGTCAGGAAATTAAAGCTTGGTCACAAATGGGTCTTCCAAATGGACAATGACCCCAAGCATACTTCCAAAGTTGTGGCAAAATTGCTTAAGGACAACAAAGTTAAGGTATTGAAATGGCCATCACAAAGCCCTGACCTCAATCTTATAGAAAGTCTGTTGGCAGAACTGAAAACGCGTGTGCGAGCAAGGAGGCCTACAAACCTGACTCAGTTACACCAGCTCTGTCAGGAGGAATGGGCCAAAATTCACCCAACTTATTGTGGAAGGCTACCAAATACTAATTGAGTGTATGTTATCTTCTGACCCACTGGAAATGTGATGAAAGAAATAAAAGCTGAAATAAATCATTCTCTCTACTATTATTCTGACATTTCGCAATCTTTCACAAGTAAAGTGGTGATCCTAACTGACCTAAGACATACAATTTCTACTAGGATTAAATGTCAGAAATAGTGAAAAACTGAGTTTAAATGTATTTGGCTAAGGTGTATGTAAACTTCCGACTTCAACTGTGTACAGTACCAGTCAACAGTTTGGACACACCTACTCATTCCAGGGTTTTCACCCAACTACCTGAATGAAGGTTTGAAAGATAAATATTGGAACCCAGCGTTCTGCCCTATATTTTTCTCTCCTCTCTGCATGTCCTCTCCTAACCCATCTCGCCCTTTTAGATGCGTTTCCTGCTCCTCTTCAGTCGCCAGGGCAAGCTCCGTCTCCAGAAGTGGTTCACGCCCATCCCCGAGCGAGAGAAGAAGAAGATCACCAGGGACATGACCACCATGGTGTTGGCACGGAAACCACGCTCCTGCAACTTCCTGCACTGGAAAGACCTAAAGATCGTCTACAAGAGGTGAGGAAGGGAGGAGGGGGACGTAAGACCTAAAGATCGTCTACAAGAGGTGAGGAGGGGAGGAGAGGGAGGAAAGACCTGAAAATCATCTACAGGAAGTGGGGAGGAGAGGAAGTGAAGAGGAGAACTCTATTTGCTTACTATTTATCACAGGTTGCATGTCAAAACCTAAGTATTCAAGTGGTTTCCTCTTCTTCATATTAAATGACCCCAGCCCTATTACCCCCTCCCCCCCACAAACTCTGACTGTAATGCTGTATTGCCCTGTTACCCCCCCCCCCCCCCCACCACTCTCTAACTGTAATGTTGTATTGCCCTGTTACCCCCCCACCACCACTCTCTAACTGTAATGTTGTATTGCCCTGTTACCCCCCCCCCACCCCCCCACCACTCTCTAACTGTAATGTTGTATTGCCCTGTTACCCCCCCACCACCACTCTCTAACTGTATTGTTGTATTGCCCTGTTACCTCCCCCCCCACCACTCTCTAACTGTAATGCTGTATTGCCCTGTTACCCCCCCCCCCCCCACCCCACCACTCTCTAACTGTTATGCTGTATTGCCCTGTTACCCCCCCCCCACCACTCTCTAACTGTAATGTTGTATTGCCCTGTTACCCCCCCCCCCCCCACCACTCTCTAACTGTAATGTTGTATTGCCCTGTTACCCCCCCACCACCACTCTCTAACTGTAATGTTGTATTGCCCTGTTACCCCCCCCCCCCCACCCCCCCACCACTCTCTAACTGTAATGTTGTATTGCCCTGTTACCCCCCCACCACCACTCTCTAACTGTATTGTTGTATTGCCCTGTTACCTCCCCCCCCACCACTCTCTAACTGTAATGCTGTATTGCCCTGTTACCCCCCCCCCACCCCACCACTCTCTAACTGTTATGCTGTATTGCCCTGTTACCCCCCCCCCCACCACTCTCTAACTGTAATGTTGTATTGCCCTGTTACCCCCCCCCCCCCCCCACCACCACTCTCTAACTGTAATGTTGTATTGCCCTGTTACCCCCCCACCACCACTCTCTAACTGTAATGTTGTATTGCCCTGTTACCCCCCCCCCCCACCACCACTCTCTAACTGTAATGTTGTATTGCCCTGTTACCCCCCCCCACCACCCCCCACCACTCTCTAACTGTAATGTTGTATTGCCCTGTTACCCCCCCCCCACCCCCCCACCACTCTCTAACTGTAATGTTGTATTGCCCTGTTACCCCCCCCCCCCACCACTCTCTAACTGTAATGTTGTATTGCCCTGTTAGCCCCCACCACTCTCTAACTGTAATGCTGTATTGCCCTGTTACCCCCCTCCCCCCCCACCACTCTCTAACTGTAATGTTGTATTGCCCTGTTACCCCCCCCACCACCACCACCACTCTCTAACTGTAATGCTGTATTGCCCTGTTACCCCCCCCCCCCCCACCACCACCACCACTCTCTAACTGTAATGTTGTATTGCCCTGTTACCCCCCCCCCCCACCACCACCACCACTCTCTAACTGTAATGCTGTATTGCCCTGTTACCCCCCCCCCCCCCCACCACTCTCTAACTGTAATGTTGTATTGCCCTGTTACCCCCCCCCCCCCCCCACCACCACTCTCTAACTGTAATGCTGTATTGCCCTGTTACCCCCCCCACCACCACTCTCTAACTGTAATGCTGTATTGCCCTGTTACCCCCCCACCACTCTCTAACTGTAATGTTGTATTGCCCTGTTACCCCCCCCCCCACCACCACTCTCTAACTGTAATGCTGTATTGCCCTGTTACCCCCACCACCACTCTCTAACTGTAATGTTGTATTGCCCAGTTACCCCCCCACCACTCTCTAACTGTAATGTTGTATTGCCCTGTTACCCCCACCACCACTCTCTAACTGTAATGTTGTATTGCCCAGTTACCCCCCCACCACTCTCTAACTGTAATGCTGTATTGCCCTGTTACCCCCCCCCACCCCCCCACCACTCTCTAACTGTAATGTTGTATTGCCCTGTTACCCCCCCCCCCACCACCACTCTCTAACTGTAATGCTGTATTGCCCTGTTACCTCCCCCCCACCACTCTCTAACTGTAATGTTGTATTGCCCTGTTACCCCCCCCCCCCCACCACTCTCTAACTGTAATGCTGTATTGCCCTGTTACCCCCCCCCCCCACCACTCTCTAACTGTAATGCTGTAGTGCCCTCTTACCCCCCCCCCCCCCCACCACTCTCTAACTGTAATGTTGTATTGCCCTGTTACCCCCCCCCCCCACCACCACTCTCTAACTGTAATGCTGTATTGCCCTGTTACCTCCCCCCCCCCACCACCACTCTCTAACTGTAATGTTGTAGTGCCCTCTTACCCCCCCCCCCACCACTCTCTAACTGTAATGCTGTATTGCCCTGTTACCCCCCCCCCCCCACCACCACTCTCTAACTGTAATGTTGTATTGCCCTGTTACCCCCCCCCCCCCCCCCACCACTCTCTAACTGTAATGCTGTATTGCCCTGTTACCCCCCCCCCCACCACTCTCTAACTGTAATGTTTTATTGCCCTGTTACCCCCCCCCCACACCACTCTCTAACTGTAATGTTGTAGTGCCCTCTTACCCCCCACCACCACCACTCTCTAACTGTAATGCTGTATTGCCGTGTTACCCCCCCCACCACTCTCTAACTGTAATGCTGTATTGCCCTGTTACCCCCCCCCCCCACCACTCTCTAACTGTAATGTTGTATTGCCCTGTTACCCCCCCCCACCACTCTCTAACTGTAATGCTGTATTGCCCTGTTACCCCCCCACCACCACTCTCTAACTGTAATGTTGTATTGCCCTGTTACCCCCCCCACCACTCTCTAACTGTAATGTTGTATTGCTCTGTTACCCCCCCACCACCACTCTCTAACTGTAATGCTGTATTGCCCTGTTACCCCTCCAACCACTCTCTAACTGTAATGTTGTATTGCTCTGTTACCCCCCCCCCCCCCCACCACTCTCTAACTGTAATGTTGTATTGCCCTGTTACCCCCCCCCCCCACCACTCTCTAACTGTTATGTTGTATTGCCCTGTTACCCCCCACCACCACCACTCTCTAACTGTAATGTTGTTTTGCCCTGTTACCCCCCCACCACTCTCTAACTGTAATGTTGTATTGCCCTGTTACCCCCCCCCACCACCAATCTCTAACTGTTATGTTGTATTGCCCTGTTAACCCCCCCCCCCACCACTCTCTAACTGTAATGTTGTATTGCCCAGTTACCCCCCCCCACCACCACTCTCTAACTGTAATATTGTATTGCCCTGTTACCCCCCCCCCCCCCCACCACTCTCTAACTGTAATGTTGTATTGCCCTGTTACCCCCCCCCCCACCACTCTCTAACTGTAATGTTGTATTGCCCTGTTACCCCCCCCCCCCCCCCACCACCACTCTCTAACTGTAATGTTGTATTGCCCTGTTACCCCCCCCACCACTCTCTAACTGTAATGCTGTATTGCCCTGTTACCCCTCCAACCACTCTCTAACTGTAATGTTGTATTGCTCTGTTACCCCCCACCACCACTCTCTAACTGTAATGTTGTATTGCCCTGTTACCCCCCCCCACCACTCTCTAACTGTAATGTTGTATTGCCCTGTTACCCCCCCCCCCCACCACCACTCTCTAACTGTAATGTTGTATTGCCCTGTTACCCCCCCACCACCACTCTCTAACTGTAATGTTGTATTGCCCTGTTACCCCCCCCCCCCACCACTCTCTAACTGTAATGTTGTATTGCCCTGTTACCCCCCACCACCACCACTCTCTAACTGTAATGTTGTATTGCCCTGTTACCCCCCCCCCCCACCACCCCCCACCACTCTCTAACTGTAATGTTGTATTGCCCTGTTACCCCCCCCCCCACCCCCCCACCACTCTCTAACTGTAATGTTGTATTGCCCTGTTACCCCCCCCCCCACCACTCTCTAACTGTAATGCTGTATTGCCCTGTTACCCCCCTCCCCCCCCACCACTCTCTAACTGTAATGTTGTATTGCCCTGTTACCCCCCCCACCACCACCACCACTCTCTAACTGTAATGCTGTATTGCCCTGTTACCCCCCCCCCCCCCCACCACCACCACCACTCTCTAACTGTAATGTTGTATTTCCCTGTTACCCCCCCCCCCACCACCACCACCACTCTCTAACTGTAATGCTGTATTGCCCTGTTACCCCCCCCCCCCCACCACCACCACCACTCTCTAACTGTAATGCTGTATTGCCCTGTTACCCCCCCCCCACCACTCTCTAACTGTAATGTTGTATTGCCCTGTTACCCCCCCCCCCCCCCACCACCACTCTCTAACTGTAATGCTGTATTACCCTGTTACCCCCCCCACCACCACTCTCTAACTGTAATGCTGTATTGCCCTGTTACCCCCCCACCACTCTCTAACTGTAATGTTGTATTGCCCTGTTACCCCCCCCCCCACCACCACTCTCTAACTGTAATGCTGTATTGCCCTGTTACCCCCACCACCACTCTCTAACTGTAATGTTGTATTGCCCAGTTACCCCCCCACCACTCTCTAACTGTAATGTTGTATTGCCCTGTTACCCCCCACCACCACTCTCTAACTGTAATGTTGTATTGCCCAGTTACCCCCCCACCACTCTCTAACTGTAATGCTGTATTGCCCTGTTACCCCCCCACCACTCTCTAACTGTAATGTTGTATTGCCCTGTTACCCCCCCCCCCCACCACCACTCTCTAACTGTAATGCTGTATTGCCCTGTTACCCCCACCACCACTCTCTAACTGTAATGTTGTATTGCCCAGTTACCCCCCCACCACTCTCTAACTGTAATGTTGTATTGCCCTGTTACCCCCACCACCACTCTCTAACTGTAATGTTGTATTGCCCAGTTACCCCCCCACCACTCTCTAACTGTAATGCTGTATTGCCCTGTTACCCCCCCCCACCCCCCCACCACTCTCTAACTGTAATGTTGTATTGCCCTGTTACCCCCCCCCCCCACCACCACTCTCTAACTGTAATGCTGTATTGCCCTGTTACCTCCCCCCCCACCACTCTCTAACTGTAATGTTGTATTGCCCTGTTACCCCCCCCCCCCCCCCACCACTCTCTAACTGTAATGCTGTATTGCCCTGTTACCCCCCCCCCCACCACTCTCTAACTGTAATGCTGTAGTGCCCTCTTACCCCCCCCCCCACCACTCTCTAACTGTAATGTTGTATTGCCCTGTTACCCCCCCCCACCACCACTCTCTAACTGTAATGCTGTATTGCCCTGTTACCTCCCCCCCCCCCACCACCACTCTCTAACTGTAATGTTGTAGTGCCCTCTTACCCCCCCCCCACCACTCTCTAACTGTAATGCTGTATTGCCCTGTTACCCCCCCCCCCCCCCCCACCACCACCACTCTCTAACTGTAATGTTGTATTGCCCTGTTACCCCCCCCCCCCACCACTCTCTAACTGTAATGCTGTATTGCCCTGTTACCCCCCCCCCCCACCACTCTCTAACTGTAATGTTTTATTGCCCTGTTACCCCCCCCCCCACACCACTCTCTAACTGTAATGTTGTAGTGCCCTCTTACCCCCCACCACCACCACTCTCTAACTGTAATGCTGTATTGCCGTGTTACCCCCCCACCACTCTCTAACTGTAATGCTGTATTGCCCTGTTACCCCCCCCCCCCCACCACTCTCTAACTGTAATGTTGTATTGCCCTGTTACCCCCCCCCACCACTCTCTAACTGTAATGCTGTATTGCCCTGTTACCCCCCCACCACCACTCTCTAACTGTAATGTTGTATTGCCCTGTTACCCCCCCCACCACTCTCTAACTGTAATGCTGTATTGCCCTGTTACCCCTCCAACCACTCTCTAACTGTAATGTTGTATTGCTCTGTTACCCCCCCCCCCACCACTCTCTAACTGTAATGTTGTATTGCCCTGTTACCCCCCCCCCCACCACTCTCTAACTGTTATGTTGTATTGCCCTGTTACCCCCCACCACCACCACTCTCTAACTGTAATGTTGTATTGCCCTGTTACCCCCCCACCACTCTCTAACTGTAATGTTGTATTGCCCTGTTACCCCCCCCCCCCACCACCAATCTCTAACTGTTATGTTGTATTGCCCTGTTAACCCCCCCCCCCACCACTCTCTAACTGTAATGTTGTATTGCCCAGTTACCCCCCCCCACCACCACTCTCTAACTGTAATATTGTATTGCCCTGTTACCCCCCCCCCCCCCACCACTCTCTAACTGTAATGTTGTATTGCCCTGTTACCCCCCCCCCCACCACTCTCTAACTGTAATGTTGTATTGCCCTGTTACCCCCCCCCCCCCCACCACCACTCTCTAACTGTAATGTTGTATTGCCCTGTTACCCCCCCCCACCACTCTCTAACTGTAATGCTGTATTGCCCTGTTACCCCTCCAACCACTCTCTAACTGTAATGTTGTATTGCTCTGTTACCCCCCCCCCCCACCACTCTCTAACTGTAATGTTGTATTGCCCTGTTACCCCCCCCCCCCCACCACTCTCTAACTGTTATGTTGAATTGCCCTGTTACCCCCCCACCACTCTCTAACTGTAATGTTGTATTGCTCTGTTACCCCCACCCCCCCACCACCAATCTCTAACTGTAATGTTGTATTGCCCTGTTACCCCCCCCCCCCCCCACCACTCTCTAACTGTAATGTTGTATTTCCCTGTTACCCCCCACCACTCTCTGACTGTAATGCTGTATTGCCCTGTTACCCCCCCCCCCCACCACTCTCTAACTGTAATGTTGTAGTGCCCTCTTACCCCCCCCCCCCCCCCCCCCCACCACTCTCTAACTGTAATGCTGTATTGCCCTGTTACCTCCCCCCCCACCACTCTCTAACTGTAATGTTGTATTGCCCTGTTACCCCCCCCCCCCCCACCACTCTCTAACTGTAATGCTGTATTGCCCTGTTACCCCCCCCACCACCACTCTCTAACTGTAATGTTGTAGTGCCCTCTTACCCCCCACCACCACCACTCTCTAACTGTAATGCTGTATTGCCGTGTTACCCCCCCACCACTCTCTAACTGTAATGTTGATTTGCCCTGATACCCCCCCCACCACCACTCTCTAACTGTAATATTGTATTGCCCTGTTACCCCCCCCCCACCACCACTCTCTAACTGTAATATTGTATTGCCCTGTTACCCCCCCCCCCCACCACTCTCTAACTGTAATGTTGTATTGCCCTGTTACCTCCCCCCCCCCCCCCCACCACCACTCTCTAACTGTAATGTTGTATTGCCCTGTTACCCCCCCCCCACCACTCTCTAACTGTAATGTTGTATTGCCCTGTTACCCCCCCCCCCCCACCACCACTCTCTAACTGTAATGCTGTATTGCCCTGTTACCCCCCCACCACCACTCTCTAACTGTAATGTTGTATTGCCCTGTTACCCCCCCACCACCACTCTCTAACTGTAATGTTGTATTGCCCTGTTACCCCCCCCCCCCCCACCACTCTCTAACTGTAATGCTGTATTGCCCTGTTACCCCTCCAACCACTCTCTAACTGTAATGTTGTATTGCTCTGTTCCCCCCCCCCACCACTCTCTAACTGTAATGTTGTATTGCCCTGTTAACCCCCCCCCCCCCCACCACCAATCTCTAACTGTTATGTTGTATTGCCCTGTTAACCCCCCCCCCCACCACTCTCTAACTGTAATGCTGTATTGCTCTGTAACCCCCCCCCCCACCACCACTCTCTAACTGTAATGCTGTATTGCCCAGTTACCCCCCCCCCCACCACTCTCTAACTGTTATGTTGTATTGCCCTGTTACCCCCCCCCCCCCCCCACCACTCTCTAACTGTAATGTTGTATTGCCCAGTTACCCCCCACCACTCTCTAACTGTAATGCTGTATTGCCCTGTTACCTCCCCCCCCACCACTCTCTAACTGTAATGTTGTATTGCCCTGTTACCCCCCCCCCACCACTCTCTGACTGTAATGCTGTATTGCCCTGTTACCCCCCCCCCCCCCACCACTCTCTAAATGTAATGTTGTATTGCCCTGTTACCCCCCCACCAATCTCTAACTCTAATGTTGTATTGCCCTGTTACCCCCCCACCAATCTCTAACTGTAATGTTGTATTGCCCTGTTACCCCCCCACCACTCTCTATCTGTAATGCTGTATTGCCCAGTTACCCCCCCCACCACTCTCTAACTGTAATGCTGTATTGCCCAGTTACCCCCCCCCCACCATTCTCTAACTGTTATGTTGTATTGCCCTGTTACCCCCCCCCCCACCACTCTCTAACTGTTATGTTGTATTGCCCTGTTACCCCCCCACCACCACCACTCTCTAACTGTAATGTTGTATTGCCCTGTTACCCCCCCCCACCACTCTCTAACTGTAATGCTGTATTGCCCTGTTACCCCCCCACCACCACTCTCTAACTGTAATGCTGTATTGCCCTGTTACCTCCCCCCCCACCACTCTCTAACTTTAATTTTGTATTGCCCAGTTACCCCCCCACCACTCTCTGACTGTAATGCTGTATTGCCCTGTTACCCCCCCCCCCCACCACTCTCGAACTGTAATGCTGTATTGCCCTGTTACCCCCCCCCCCCCCCCACCACCACTCTCTAACTGTAATGCTGTATTGCCCTGTTACCCCCCCCCCCCACCTCTCTCTAACTGTAATGTTGTATTGCCCTGTTACACCCCCCACCACTCTCTAACTGTAATGCTGTATTGCCCTGTTACACCCCCCCCCCCCCCACCACCACCACTCTCTAACTGTAATGCTGTATTGCCCAGTTACCCCCCCCCCCCACCACTCTCTAACTGTAATGCTGTATTGCCCTGTTACCCCCCCCCCCACCACTCTCTAACTGTAATGTTGTATTGCCCTGTTACCCCCCCCACCACTCTCTAACTGTAATGCTGTATTGCCCTGTTACCCCCCCCACCACCACTCTCTAACTGTAATGCTGTATTGCCCTGTTACCTCCCCCCCCACCACTCTCTAACTGTAATTTTGTATTGCCCAGTTACCCCCCCACCACTCTCTGACTGTAATGCTGTATTGCCCTGTTACCCCCCCCCCCCACCACTCTCGAACTGTAATGCTGTATTGCCCTGTTACCCCCCCCCCCACCACCACCACTCTCTAACTGTAATGCTGTATTGCCATGTTACCCCCCCACCCACCTCTCTCTAACTGTAATGTTGTATTGCCCTGTTACGCCCCCCACCACTCTCTAACTGTAATGCTGTATTGCCCTGTTACCCCCCCCCCACCACCACTCTCTAACTGTAATGTTGTATTGCCCTGTTACCCCCCCACCACTCTCTAACTGTAATGCTGTATTGCCCTGTTACCCCCCCCCCCCCCACCACCACCACTCTCTAACTGTAATGCTGTATTGCCCAGTTACCCCCCCCCACCACTCTCTAACTGTAATGCTGTATTGCCCTGTTACCCCCCCCCCCCCCCCACCACTCTCTAACTGTAATTTTGTATTGCCCTGTTACCCCCCCCCCCCCCACCACCACTCTCTAACTGTAATGTTGTATTGCCCAGTTACCCCCCCACCACCACTCTCTAACTGTAATGTTGTATTGCCCAGTTACCCCCCCCCCACCACTCTCTAACTGTAATGTTGTATTGCCCTGTTACCCCCCCCCCCCACCACTCTCTGACTGTAATGCTGTATTGCCCTGTTACCCCCCCCCCCCCCCCCCCCCACCACTCTCTGACTGTAATGTTGTATTCCCCTGTTACCCCCCCCCCCAAATACTCTCTAACTGTAATATTGTATTGCCCTGTTAACCCCCCCCCCCACCACTCTCTAACTGTAATTTTGTATTGCCCTGTTACCCCCCCCCCCCCAATACTCTCTAACTGTAATTTTGTATTGCCCTGTTACCCCCCCCCCCCCACCTCTCTCTAACTGTAATGTTGTATTGCCCTGTTACCCCCCACCACCACTCTCTAACTGTAATGCTGTATTGCCCTGTTACCCCCCCCCCCCACCACTCTCTAACTGTAATGTTGTATTGCCCTGTTAACCCCCCCCCCCCCCCCACCACCACTCTCTAACTGTTATGTTTTATTGCCCTGTTACCCCCCCCCACCACTCTCTAACTGTAATGTTGTATTGCCCTGTTACCCCCCACCACTCTCTAACTGTAATGCTGTATTGCCCTGTTACCCCCCCACCACTCTCTAACTGTAATGCTGTATTGCCCTGTTACCCCCCCCCCCCACCACCACTCTCTAACTGTAATGTTGTATTGCCCTGTTACCCCCCCACCACTCTCTAACTGTAATGTTGTATTGCCCTGTTACCCCCCCACCACTCTCTAACTGTAATGCTGTATTGCCCTGTTACCCCCCCCCCCCCCCCCCCACCACTCTCTGACTGTAATGTTGTATTCCCCTGTTACCCCCCCCCCCCAAATACTCTCTAACTGTAATATTGTATTGCCCTGTTAACCCCCCCCCCCCACCACTCTCTAACTGTAATTTTGTATTGCCCTGTTACCCCCCCCCCCCCCAATACTCTCTAACTGTAATTTTGTATTGCCCTGTTACCCCCCCCCCCCCACCTCTCTCTAACTGTAATGTTGTATTGCCCTGTTACCCCCCACCACCACTCTCTAACTGTAATGCTGTATTGCCCTGTTACCCCCCCCCCCCACCACTCTCTAACTGTAATGTTGTATTGCCCTGTTAACCCCCCCCCCCCACCACCACTCTCTAACTGTTATGTTTTATTGCCCTGTTACCCCCCCCCCCCACCACTCTCTAACTGTAATGTTGTATTGCCCTGTTACCCCCCACCACTCTCTAACTGTAATGCTGTATTGCCCTGTTACCCCCCCACCACTCTCTAACTGTAATGCTGTATTGCCCTGTTACCCCCCCCCCCCCACCACCACTCTCTAACTGTAATGTTGTATTGCCCTGTTACCCCCCCACCACTCTCTAACTGTAATGCTGTATTGCCCTGTTACCCCCCCCCCCCACCACCACTCTCTAACTGTAATGTTGTATTGCCCAGTTACCCCCCCCCACCACTTTCTAACTGTAATGTTGTATTGCCCTGTTAACCCCCCCCACACCACCACTATCTAACTGTAATGTTGTATTGCCCTGTTACCCCCCCCCCCCCACCACCACTCTCTAACTGTAATGTTGTATTGCCCTGTTAACCCCCCCCCCCCCCCACCACCACTATCTAACTGTAATGTTGTATTGCCCTGTTACCCCCCCCCCCCCCCCCCACCACTCTCTAACTGTAATGTTGTATTGCCCTGTTACCCCCCCACCACTCTCTAACTGTAATGTTGTATTGCCCTGTTACCCCCCCCCCCACCACCACTCTCTAACTGTAATGTTGTATTGCCCTGTTACCCCCCCCACCACTCTCTAACTGTAATGTTGTATTGCCCTGTTAACCCCCCCCCCCACCACCACTATCTAACTGTAATGTTGTATTGCCCTGTTACCCCCCCCCCCCACCACTCTCTAACTGTAATGTTGTATTGCCCTGTTACCCCCCCACCACTCTCTAACTGTAATGTTGTATTGCCCTGTTACCCCCCCCCCACCACCACTCTCTAACTGTAATGTTGTATTGCCCTGTTACCCCCCCCCCCCACCACTCTCTAACTGTAATGCTGTATTGCCCTGTTACCCCCCCCCCCCACCACCACTCTCTAACTGTAATGTTGTATTGCCCTGTTACCCCCCCACCACTCTCTAACTGTAATGCTGTATTGCCCTGTTACCCCCCCCCCCCCCCCCCCCCCCACCACCACCACTCTCTAACTGTAATGCTGTATTGCCCAGTTACCCCCCCCCCCACCACTCTCTAACTGTAATGCTGTATTGCCCTGTTACCCCCCCCCCCCCCCCCCCCCACCACTCTCTAACTGTAATTTTGTATTGCCCTGTTACCCCCCCCCCCCCCACCACCACTCTCTAACTGTAATGTTGTATTGCCCAGTTACCCCCCCACCACCACTCTCTAACTGTAATGTTGTATTGCCCAGTTACCCCCCCCCCACCACTCTCTAACTGTAATGTTGTATTGCCCTGTTACCCCCCCCCCCCCCCCACCACTCTCTGACTGTAATGCTGTATTGCCCTGTTACCCCCCCCCCCCCCCCCCCACCACTCTCTGACTGTAATGTTGTATTCCCCTGTTACCCCCCCCCCCCCCACCACTCTCTAACTGTAATTTTGTATTGCCCTGTTACCCCCCCCCCCCAATACTCTCTAACTGTAATTTTGTATTGCCCTGTTACCCCCCCCCCCCCCACCTCTCTCTAACTGTAATGTTGTATTGCCCTGTTACCCCCCACCACCACTCTCTAACTGTAATGCTGTATTGCCCTGTTACCCCCCCCCCCCCCCACCACTCTCTAACTGTAGTGTTGTATTGCCTTGTTAACCCCCCCCCCCCCACCACCACTCTCTAACTGTTATGTTTTATTGCCCTGTTACCCCCCCCCCACCACTCTCTAACTGTAATGTTGTATTGCCCTGTTACCCCCCACCACTCTCTAACTGTAATGCTGTATTGCCCTGTTACCCCCCCACCACTCTCTAACTGTAATGCTGTATTGCCCTGTTACCCCCCCCCCCCCCACCACCACTCTCTAACTGTAATGTTGTATTGCCCTGTTACCCCCCCACCACTCTCTAACTGTAATGCTGTATTGCCCTGTTACCCCCCCCCCCCCCCCACCACCACTCTCTAACTGTAATGTTGTATTGCCCAGTTACCCCCCCCCCCACCACTTTCTAACTGTAATGTTGTATTGCCCTGTTAACCCCCCCCACACCACCACTATCTAACTGTAATGTTGTATTGCCCTGTTACCCCCCCCCCCACCACCACTCTCTAACTGTAATGTTGTATTGCCCTGTTAACCCCCCCCCCCCCACCACCACTATCTAACTGTAATGTTGTATTGCCCTGTTACCCCCCCCCCCCCCCACCACTCTCTAACTGTAATGTTGTATTGCCCTGTTACCCCCCCACCACTCTCTAACTGTAATGTTGTATTGCCCTGTTACCCCCCCCCCCACCACCACTCTCTAACTGTAATGTTGTATTGCCCTGTTACCCCCCCCCCCCCCACCACTCTCTAACTGTAATGTTGTATTGCCCTGTTACCCCCCCACCACTATCTAACTGTAATGCTGTATTGCCCTGTTACCCCCCCCCCCCCCCCCCACCACCACTCTCTAACTGTAATGTTGTATTGCCCTGTTACCCCCCCCCCCCCACCACTCTCTAACTGTAATGTTGTATTGCCCTGTTACCCCCCACCACCACTCTCTAACTGTAATGTTGTATTGCCCTGTTACCCCCCACCACCACTCTCTAACTGTAATGCTGTATTGCCCTGTTACCCCCCCACCACTATCTAACTGTAATGTTGTATTGCCCTGTTACCCCCCACCACCACTCTCTAACTGTAATGCTGTATTGCCCTGTTACCCCCCCCCCCACCACCACTCTCTAACTGTAATGTTGTATTGCCCTGTTACCCCCCCCCCCCCCCCACCACCACTCTCTAACTGTAATGTTGTATTGCCCTGTTACCCCCCCCCCCCCCCCACCACTCTCTAACTGTAATGTTGTATTACCCTGTTACCCCCCCCCCACCACCACTCTCTAACTGTAATGTTGTATTGCCCTGTTACCCCCCCACCACCACTCTCTAACTGTAATGCTGTATTGCCCTGTTACCCCCCCGCCCCACCACTCTCTAACTGTAATGCTGTATTGCCCTGTTCCCCCCCCCCCCCCCACCACTCTCTAACTGTAATGTTGTATTGCCCTGTTACCCCCCCCCCCCACCACCACTCTCTAACTGTAATGTTGTATTGCCCTGTTACCCCCCCACCACTCTCTAACTGTAATGCTGTATTGCCCTGTTACCCCCCCCCCACCACTCTCTAACTGTAATGTTGTATTGCCCTGTTACCCCCCCACCACTCTCTAACTGTAATGTTGTATTGCCCTGTTACCCCCCCACCACTATCTAACTGTAATGCTGTATTGCCCTGTTACCCCCCCCCCCCCCCCACCACCACTCTCTAACAGTAATGTTGTATTGCCCAGTTACCCCCCCCCCCCCACCACCACTCTCTAACAGTAATGTTGTATTGCCCAGTTACCCCCCCCCCCCACCACCACTCTCTAACTGTAATGCTGTATTGCCCTGTTATCTCCCCCCCACCACTCTCTAACTGTAATGCTGTATTGCCCTGTTACCCCCCCCCACCACTCTCTGACTGTAATGTTGTATTCCCCTGTTACCCCCCCCCCCCCCCCAAATACTCTCTAACTGTAATATTGTATTGCCCTGTTAACCCCCCCCCCACCACTCTCTAACTGTAATTTTGTATTGCCCTGTTACCCCCCCCCCCCCCCAATACTCTCTAACTGTAATTTTGTATTGCCCTGTTACCCCCCCCCCCCCCCCCCACCTCTCTCTAACTGTAATGTTGTATTGCCCTGTTACCCCCCACCACCACTCTCTAACTGTAATGCTGTATTGCCCTGTTACCCCCCCCCCCCCACCACTCTCTAACTGTAATGTTGTATTGCCCTGTTAACCCCCCCCCCCCACCACCACTCTCTGACTGTTATGTTTTATTGCCCAGTTACCCCCCCCCCACCACTCTCTAACTGTAATGTTGTATTGCCCTGTTACCCCCCACCACTCTCTAACTGTAATGCTGTATTGCCCTGTTACCCCCCCACCACTCTCTAACTGTAATGCTGTATTGCCCTGTTACCCCCCCCCCCACCACCACTCTCTAACTGTAATGTTGTATTGCCCTGTTACCCCCCCACCACTCTCTAACTGTAATGCTGTATTGCCCTGTTACCCCCCCCCCCCCCCCCCACCACTCTCTAACTGTAATGTTGTATTGCCCTGTTAACCCCCCCCCCCCCACCACCACTCTCTAACTGTTATGTTTTATTGCCCAGTTACCCCCCCCCCACCACTCTCTAACTGTAATGTTGTATTGCCCTGTTACCCCCCACCACTCTCTAACTGTAATGCTGTATTGCCCTGTTACCCCCCCACCACTCTCTAACTGTAATGCTGTATTGCCCTGTTACCCCCCCCCCCACCACCACTCTCTAACTGTAATGTTGTATTGCCCTGTTACCCCCCCACCACTCTCTAACTGTAATGCTGTATTGCCCTGTTACCCCCCCCCCCACCACCACTCTCTAACTGTAATGTTGTATTGCCCAGTTACCCCCCCCCCCCACCACTTTCTAACTGTAATGTTGTATTGCCCTGTTAACCCCCCCCACACCACCACTATCTAACTGTAATGTTGTATTGCCCTGTTACCCCCCCCCCCACCACCACTCTCTAACTGTAATGTTGTATTGCCCTGTTAACCCCCCCCCCCACCACCACTATCTAACTGTAATGTTGTATTGCCCTGTTACCCCCCCCCCCACCACTCTCTAACTGTAATGTTGTATTGCCCTGTTACCCCCCCACCACTCTCTAACTGTAATGTTGTATTGCCCTGTTACCCCCCCCCCCCCACCACCACTCTCTAACTGTAATGTTGTATTGCCCTGTTACCCCCCCCCCCACCACTCTCTAACTGTAATGTTGTATTGCCCTGTTACCCCCCCACCACTATCTAACTGTAATGCTGTATTGCCCTGTTACCCCCCCCCCCCCCCACCACCACTCTCTAACTGTAATGTTGTATTGCCCTGTTACCCCCCCCCCCCCCCACCACTCTCTAACTGTAATGTTGTATTGCCCTGTTACCCCCCACCACCACTCTCTAACTGTAATGTTGTATTGCCCTGTTACCCCCCACCACCACTCTCTAACTGTAATGCTGTATTGCCCTGTTACCCCCCCACCACTATCTAACTGTAATGTTGTATTGCCCTGTTACCCCCCACCACCACTCTCTAACTGTAATGCTGTATTGCCCTGTTACCCCCCCCCACCACCACTCTCTAACTGTAATGTTGTATTGCCCTGTTACCCCCCCCCCACCACCACCACTCTCTAACTGTAATGTTGTATTGCCCTGTTACCCCCCCCCCCCCCCACCACTCTCTAACTGTAATGTTGTATTGCCCTGTTACCCCCCTCCCCCCACCACCACTCTCTAACTGTAATGTTGTATTGCCCTGTTACCCCCCCACCACCACTCTCTAACTGTAATGCTGTATTGCCCTGTTACCCCCCCGCCCCACCACTCTCTAACTGTAATGCTGTATTGCCCTGTTCCCCCCCCCCCCCCCACCACTCTCTAACTGTAATGTTGTATTGCCCTGTTACCCCCCCCCCACCACCACTCTCTAACTGTAATGTTGTATTGCCCTGTTACCCCCCCACCACTCTCTAACTGTAATGCTGTATTGCCCTGTTACCCCCCCCCCCACCACTCTCTAACTGTAATGTTGTATTGCCCTGTTACCCCCCCACCACTCTCTAACTGTAATGTTGTATTGCCCTGTTACCCCCCCACCACTATCTAACTGTAATGCTGTATTGCCCTGTTACCCCCCCCCCCCCACCACCACTCTCTAACAGTAATGTTGTATTGCCCAGTTACCCCCCCCCCCCCCACCACCACTCTCTAACTGTAATGCTGTATTGCCCTGTTAGCTCCCCCCCACCACTCTCTAACTGTAATGCTGTATTGCCCTGTTACCCCCCCCCACCACTCTCTAACTGTAATGTTGTATTGCCCTGTTACCCCCCCCCCCCACCACCACTCTCTAACTGTAATGCTGTATTGCCCTGTTACCTCCCCCCCCCCCCACTCTCTAACTGTAATGCTGTATTGCCCTGTTACCTCCCCCCCCCCACCACCACTCTCTAACTGTAATGCTGTATTGCCCTGTTACCTCCCCCCCCCCACTACTCTCTAACTGTAATGTTGTATTGCCCAGTTACCCCCCCCCCCCACCACCACTCTCTAACTGTAATGTTGTATTGCCCTGTTACCCCCCCACCACTCTCTAACTGTAATGTTGTATTGCCCTGTTACCCCCCCCCCCCCCCCACCACTCTCTAACTGTAATGTTGTATTGCCCTGTTACCCCCCACCCCCACCACCACTCTCTAACTGTTATGTTTTATTGCCCTGTTACCCCCCCCCCCCCCCCCACCACTCTCTAACTGTAATGTTGTATTGCCCTGTTACCCCCCCCCACCACTCTCTAACTGTTATGTTTTATTGCCCTGTTACCCCCCCCCCCCCCCACCACTCTCTAACTGTAATGCTGTATTGCCCTGTTACCCCCCCCCCCCCCCACCACCACCACCACTCTCTAACTGTAATGCTGTATTGTCCTGTTACCCCCCCCCCCCCCCACCACCACCACCACTCTCTAACTGTAATGCTGTATTGCCCTGTTACCCCCCACCACCACCACCACTCTCTAACTGTAATGCTGTATTGCCCTGTTACCCCCCCCCCCCCCCCCCCCCCACCACCACCACCACTCTCTAACTGTAATGCTGTATTGCCCTGTTACCCCCCCCCCCCCCCCCCCCCCCCACCACCACCACTCTCTAACTGTAATGCTGTATTGCCCTGTTACCCCCCCCCCCCCCCCCCCCCCCCCCCCCACCACCACCACCACTCTCTAACTGTAATGCTGTATTGCCCTGTTACCCCCTACTACTCTCTCATTGTAGGTATGCCAGTCTGTATTTCTGCTGTGGTCTGGATGCTGAGGAGAATGAACTTCTGGCCTTGGAGATGCTGCATCGCTATGTGGAGCTGTTGGACAAGTACTTTGGCAACGTGCGTAAGGGACGACATTTATTTTCTTTCACCTAGCACTCGCTTTATTTCAGTCGATCTCTCATTCTCTCTCACTATGTCTTTCTGTCTTTCTCTCACATATTTCCTTCCCTTCTCTTTCAACCTATTTCTTCCCAAACTTGGAAATGATTCCTGCTAGACTGGACAGTACCTCTTGAACATTGGGTGATTTCCTCTTCCTTTACCCATGCAGGTGTGTGAGCTGGACATTATCTTTAACTTTGAAAAGGCCTACTTCATCCTGGATGAGTTTCTATTAGGGGGAGAGGTACAGGAGACTTCCAAACTAGTGGTGGCCCGCTCCGTCGAGGCCTCGGACATGCTACAGGAGGTGAGAGAAACGCCACGCTCAGGATAGAACCTGCCCCGTAGGGACTGATCTAGGATCAGAATTCTGTCTCCGATCTGATCTAGGATCAGAATTTCTGCCTCCGATCTGATCTAGGATCAGTATTTCTGCCTCCGATCTGATCTAGGATCAGTATTTCTGCCTCCGATCTTATCTAGGATCAGAATTTCTGCCTCCCATCTTATCTAGGATCAGTATTTCTGCCTCCGATCTGATCTAGGATCAGTATTTCTGCCTCCGATCTTAGCTGAGACTATGTGATATTTATCTTGTATTTACATATGTAATTATATAATAATTAGCTATAATTAACCTCTTGTTTATTGGAGATTGAACACACACGCATAGCTATACCATTTTGTAACAAGTAGTTAACAATTTTAATGAATGATTTATAGTAGGTACTCTAAAGTAGCCATTTTACCCTATAATTCCTTAGTAATACCAGGTGAAAGTGGACTGTTGAAAAAGTGTTACTGTTTCAGCATGGGTTGATAATGTGTAGTGCAGCAGCTAACTGACTTCCTGGTGAGCTCTCCTGTCAATCTCCGCTAACAGGCTTCCCTTCATGAACCATATTAACTGGTGCCAATACTCATGGACCTGTCTGTCTATTCTCTCTCTCTTCTCTCTTCTCTTTTCTCTCTCTTCTCTCTCTCCTCTCTTCTCTCCTCTCTTCTCTTTTCTCTCCTCTCTCTCCTCTCTTCTCTCCTCTTCTCTCTTTCTTTTCTCTCTTCTCTCTCCTCTCTCCTCTCTCCTCTCTTTTCTCTCCTCTCTTCTCTCTCCTCTCTTCTCTCTTTCTTTTCTCTCCTCTCTTCTCTCCTCTTCTCTCTTTTCTCTCCTCTCTTCTCTCTCTCCTCCCTTCTCTCTTCTCTTTTCTCTCTTCTCTCTCTCCTCTCTTCTCTTCTCTCCTCTTTTCTCTCCTCTCTCTCCTCTCTTCTGTCCTCTTCTCTCTTTCGTTTCTCTCCTCTCTTCTTTCTTCTCTTTTCTCTCCTCTCTCTTCTCTCCTCTTCTCTCCTCTCTTCTCTCTTCTCTTTTCTCTCTTCTCTCTCTCCTCTCTTCTCTTCTCTCCTCTTTTCTCTCCTCTCTCTCCTCTCTTCTGTCCTCTTCTCTCTTTCGTTTCTCTCCTCTCTTCTCTCTTCTCTTTTCTCTCCTCTCTCTTCTCTCCTCTTCTCTCCTCTTCTCTCCTCTCTTCTCTCTCCTCTTCTCTCTTTTCTCTCTTCTCTCTTTTCTCTCCTTCTCTTTTCTCTCCTCTTTTCTCTTTTCTCTCCTCTTTTCTCTTTTCTCTCCTATCTCAGAAACAGAGACCGATGGAGATTATATTTCCTTTATTCTTCAGTTGCTGTAAGTCTGAGCGTTGGCAGTATGTCTGTTTTCTGTATTGTCCGTCTATCCTCAGCTCTCGGTGGCGCTATAGACGCACCAAGCCAGAGTCCCACTCTGCGTGGCCCTGGTTTCACACCATCTTTTTGCTTCGGGGGAATAAAACAAACTTGTTTGATCTAGTCTGATGCACGTGCTTGCTATCTGACGTTGTTGCATCATCACACTCATTTTAATCTTCATCACCACCCTTCATCATCATTGCTATAGGCTGAGATTGACAACAGTGATTTTGGTCTGGAGCTTGGATGGCCTTGAATGTGGACCGAAAGGTTAGAAGTGAATGATTGTGATTGTGTTCGTAGCAGAGTATTGTGTTGGCGGTTTGCTCTCCTATGTCTCCACGGATGTAAGATGCATTCAATTAGAATGACAATCATTCTACCTCTATGGTTAGATGTTATGTAGGTGTGGCTATGAATATTCATCACATTAGGACAAGGCTTGTTGATCTGGAGATCTCACGTTTCATCTGTCTCTCCACTCTAGACCATGGAGGAATACATGAGCAAGCCTGCATTCTAACACTGGGGGAAATGGATCTACACACACCAGAAGGAATCTGGACGATTACAGACCTGGAAGTCTTACTACTGTACAGAACCATGGAGTTATGAGTTCTAGAATGATATGTCTGAATCTGTGTCCTGAGGCAGGCAGGGAGTGTTTTTAAGTAGGGAAGTGCTGTGAAATGTATCTTGTTTCTGCTAATAGGACAATAACATGATGACCAATAAATTGGTAGGAGACACTCATTGATTGAGCTATTATCAAATGTATATTGATACTGTATGATCACCCATCCCTCTTGCTCGTCAATGTACATTGAGGTTACTGAAAACTGTGGTTATGACAATCATTAAAATCAATACTCACATTTTTTTCCCCCAAATATGTACGCTGTATTGACATTTTAAGAAGTGCCTTTTTAGAAATATGTATTTGAAGTTGTGTTTTAAATGCATCTTGTAGACTAGCCTTTTTCTGTGTGACTTGTTGTAGGATTATATCTTGGAAAGGGAGTGATTATTTATCTGGGTGAATGTCACAGTTTTTTTTTTATATAATTAATTATGGATCTTGAATGTTGAAGACTTTGGAATTAAAATGTGTATTTTGATACAGAAGCCTCTGATGATTTGTGTTTCTGTTGTAGACTAGACTATTTGATGTTCATCATTATTTGACGTTTTATTTGCGGAAGCTGTCCATGGTGCTGAAGTTTGAAAAACAAACTAGATGATAAACATTAAAACAAGCACAATCAGTGGAATTGTGAATTTATAGACCGACACTTTTACTGTCTTTATAATCTTACCTCGAGTCTGTTGATTCTGCCTCGGGAATTGTCCACAGGTTCAAGCTTGCTCAAGAAGGATGTGAAAAAGGAACTTCTCACACTTTCATTGTGGAATCAAGCTTCATTCAGAAGGCATATCTGATCATCAATATCTAATCATCACTGTGAGTCAATGTATGATCATTCAGAAGGCATATCTGATCATCAATATCTAATCATCACTGTGAGTCAATGTATGATCATTCAGAAGGCATATCTTATCATCAATTTCTAATCATCACTGTGAGTCAATGTATGATCATTCAGAAGGCATATCTGATCATCAATATCTAATCATCACTGTGAGTCAATGTATGATCATTCAGAAGGCATATCTGATCATCAATATCTAATCATCACTGTGAGTCAATGTATGATCATTCAGAAGGCATTTCTGATCATTAATATCTAATCATCACTGTGAGTCAATGTATGATCATTCAGAAGGCATATCTGATCATCAATATCTAATTATCACTGTGAGTCAATGTATGATCATTCAGAAGGCATTTCTGATCACTGTTGTAGTGATCAGTGTTTATTAAAACACACAGCGCAGCATGAAGAAAACTGGCGCTAACGCTTTATTCATCTCCAACTCATCACACATTATTAAACACGTACAAAATGGTTTCAAAATGAGCATATATATACCACATCAATAGAGAGAGTTGAGCGATTACAGAGCTTGCAGCGTTACAGGGTTGAAAGGCAGGACGGTGACGGTCTTACTCTCTAGCCTATATCAGGGAATTACATTTTCACAATGTTACAAGATTGGAAAGTCACAAACCCAGATGTTTACACAACACACTTTGCCTCCATGCCCAGCACACTGATATAATTCATATATGTTACTTCATGTATATACACATTTTATGTAAACCAGAGTACGCCCAGCAGACGGGTCATTTTGAGATAATATAAACATGACTTATTAATATTTCAGTAGAGGATGTCGTGCGTGACCTTCAATCTTAGCTTTACATTCCAGCAAACGGTTTTCCGCGATGCTCCCTTTCCTCCTCTTTCTCGGACTCTGGAGCCGCGGTCTCTGGCGTTACCTCATCTTTCACCTGCGTCTCAGCGGACTCCACTACCTCCTCGTTAGCTACTGAATCTCTCTTTGTCAGCATGCCTGCTTTCTCACTGTCCGCTTGGTCAAAGTAATCTTTCATGGCTTGTTCGTATAGCTCATAAGGAAACTGTCCGTTCGCCTGTGATTGGGTGTCGCGTTTGCTGATCGTGCTAGGGTACTCCGTTAATATTTTGGCCGCCAGAAAGGTTGTTATCTCGTCTTCGTCCGCCTCGTCATCGTCATCGGCTTCTCTCCTAAAAGGCATCTTGTTGAGCTCCGACATAAATAAGTTTTCCCTTCGGCCGGACTGAGCTGGGATTTTTGGAGGAGCCGCTGGTGCTGCTGCTGAAACTCTCGCCGGGGCGGCTGGTGCTGAAACCCTGGCCGGGACAGAGACACTTTTGAGCGGCCTCCGACTTACAGGATAGTCGTTGCTGATGGTTTCCATTTCAATGATTTTCAAGAAGTCTTCCTCGTCCATGTCCTCAGGAGCGTTTTTGACTGGCAGTCTCCGGCTGTAGTATCTGATTTTCGGTTTGGTCCTGTAGCGGGAAGAGGCTTGCGGGTGACGTTCTAGTTTTCTGATCTCCTCGGTGATCAGCATATCGATGAGGTCCTCCGGGGGGGTGTGGAGCTTGAGGGAGATCTCTAACAGCTCGTTCAGAGCCTGGGGGTCGACCAGGGGGTGGCGAATCACTCTATGTTTTTGCTCTCCAGCTTGCCTCTTGGCTGTCTCATGTTCACTCATCTCCAGTATCTTCAACAGGTAATAATCCACTAGTTTAGTATCGTCCTCTGGGTCCTCTTTGTCCTGGCTGGCTCTGCGCTGCACCTGCATTCCATTGCCTTCCTCCTCTTCATCCTCGTCATAGTTCTGCTCCAGTGCCCTGTCAAACTCCTCGTGGCTCCCGTTTACCACTTCCTCCGTCTCGACCTGCTCCTCTAAAGGAATCCACTCCTCCCCGCCCGCCACATCCTCGTAGGCCAGGTTCCTCAGACTGAATAAATCATCATCATCATCAAAGATTCCGCGCTTCTGGCCGTTGGATGTGGATAGTTTCTCCAGCTCTTCGAAGATGGAGCGCAGGTTGGCAAGGCTCTGAGGGGTGTATTGTTCGTCCAGGTCCTCCGTAGCGCGCTTGGCGCTGTCCCTATTCTCCTCGTCCTCGAACATCAGCGGGTACTTCTTGTGTGGCCTCGGGAAGCCACCGTAGGCAGGTGCGTTTACGGGGCTGCCTGTGTTCACCGATTGGTACCTGTGCGTGTGACGTTCGTTCCCCGGCACCACGGGAACGGGTCTGAGGGGACTAGCGGGCTGCTCCTGGAGGGTCCTGAGCAAGGCTCTCACCAGCTGCTCAGCAGGGATGTCTTGCTGCCTCTGGGTCGGCGAGGGAGACTGCCTTTCAGGTGCACCTTCGTCCTGGAGAGAGGCGAGCTGGAGGAGGATGTGGAACTTTTCGACCTCATCATAGTCTCTTGTTGGCTCCTCTCTCTCTCTGCCCCCATCTGTCCGCTGCTTCAGGCTCTCGATGTACTCCAGGGCTTTGATCATGTCTGAGCTGGGCGGGTATGCAGCGGGTTGCCGGTCCTCGGACTCCCCGCCTCTGAGCCTGTGATGGCGGGGGAGGGACGCGCACGCATGGAGGAGGCAGGCGAGAACAACAGTTTTCCCCGTGGATAGCTTGGGGAGTGACAGCATCTTCATATAGCAGAGAGAGAGAGAGAGCTGAGTTTAACACAATAATATGCCTGCACATTTTTTACATTTTGATCTGAGATTCTATCTTCCAAATTCTTAGAATCTGCTAACTCTTTGAGGAGGTTACCACCACACTCCAATGCAAATTATTATTTTAATGAAAAATCTGCGTTTCAATTCATGCAGAGTTCATTGACAACCCTTATAAGTGATGAATGCTATGACTCAATGCACAAATGATAAAAAGTAGGTTATAGCGAGAGCAGGATATAATCACCCACCAAGGAAAAGTGGGCTATATTTGTGAATCACTGTTTTTAAATGACTAGACTACATCACAGGATGAGTTGTCAGGGCAACCTTTTTTGCTTGTGGCTGCCTTTCTCCAAACCATCTCGATGAAACACTTTCCTGAAGGATATAATAATAATTCATTCATCTCAATGTTGCCCAATGTCAAAATGCATCAGACTACTTGACATGCATCACAACAACATGCGCACAGCTATCAGGCTATCAGTTATTCAAATCAATTCCAAGCCATTGCCGAGATCTGATAAGAGATGAGAACTTGAGAGAGAAAATCTAAACACGGAATGCTGGAAAGCCCACAAATAACTTACAAACATCGTAATCTTTGTTTGAGAAATAAAAGACATGCATGAGTTTGTACCTTTTGGTAAGTAGCTCAGACGACAGTAGTAAACGTGTATAGCATCTCCTCCCAGTCGTAGCGCGAGCGATTCTGTTTTCAGCACCAGGACAGCTCCGGGTGATATATGGCAACACCTGACTCGCGCGTCATCACAGCAGTACGCACGCAATACCCAGCCTTTGGAAATCCATAATACATGATTTAGGCTTATGATATAGCATGCTAAGAAAAGGCAGTGTGCTTAAAATAGAGATGGATATTGTCTGTTTCTAGCTGTATCAATTATTATTCAAGCGCTATTCATAACTCCCTTTGGAAAAGTGGTGGGTTATTTTTGGGCTTGTCCCAATTAGCTTTGTGAAGGCCAATAGTTATCACTGTGACATCAATTCTTACAGCATTTAATTGTATAGCTTCATTTACCACCCTATTCAGATTGCAGTTCTTGTAAATATGAATTTGCTAATGAGGCACACTTTACTCAAGCAGTAAGCAATAGCTTAACCATTAAAACTACACCCATAGAAATCACCTATGTCTGTTGACATGCATTGCAGTGATTTGCATTAGCCTAATGGAATTATCAGAACAATAAGGCGTAACAGGGAGTTATCCTACTACATCCGTCTCTCGCGGAAGATAAGAGGTTAAAACCACCGGTGATGACTCACGCCCTGAACCCACCACTGAGGAGCCGCAGAATCTTAGTAGCAGTCGCAGTTCTCTGTCTCGCTTATGGTCTGCAGAGAAGAGACGCCGCCGGTGGTAAATGCATCTACTGGCATGGCTCGCGCTCCTCCTGGCATAGTGATTTTTAAAATCGGGCCATTGATCAGGACGCCCATCACAACACGTCACGGGCAGGTCAGGGACCTGGTGGCACGCAATGTCAACGCCAAAGCAGTGGCAGGCGTTAAATAATAACGCTGCGTATCAACAACATGTCAACAGGCCTACCCAGTTACAGACATGTAATAATATGTATTGGTGGGAATGTATACAGGGAATTTAATACCGCTATTTCAGATACACTGTATATACATTAGTATGTGGACACCCCTTTAAATTAGTGGATTATATTTCAGCCACACCCATTGCTGACAGGTGTATAAAATCGAGTAAACAGCCATGCAATCCCCATAGACAAAAATTGGCAGCAGAATGGCCTTACTGAAGAGCTCAATGACTTTCAATGTAGCACCATTCAACAAGTCAGTTCATCAAATTTCTTCCCTGCTAGAGCTGTCCTGGTCAACTGTAAGTGCTGTTATTGTGAAGTGGAAAAGTCTAGGAGCAACAACTGCTCATCCGCAAAGTGGTAGGCCACACAAGCTCACAGAACGGGACCACCGAGTGCTGAAGCGCTTAGCGCGTGAAAATCGTCTGTCCTCGGTTGCAACACTCACTACCGAGTTCCAAACAGCCTCTGGAAGCAACATCAGCACAAGAACTGTTCGTCGGAAGCTTCATGAAATGGGTTTCCATGGCCGAGCAGCCACACACAACCCTAAGATCACCATTTGCAATGCCAAACGACGGCTGGAGTCGTGTAAAGCTTGCCGCTATTGGACTCTGGAGCAGGAAAAGCTTTCTCTGGAGTGATGAATCACGCTTCACCATTTGAAAGTCCAACAGACAAATCTGGGTTTGACGTAGGCCAGGAAAACGCTACCTACCCAAATGCATAGTGCCAACTGTAAAGTTTGGTGGAGGAAGAATAATGGTCTTGGGCTGTTTTTCATGGTTCAGGCTTGGCCCCTTAGTACTAGTGTAGGGAAATATTATTGCTACAGCATAGAATGACGATTGTGTGTTTACAGCTTGTGGCAACAGTTTAGGGAAGGCCCTTTCCTGTTTCAGCATGAGAATTCCCCCGTGCACAAAGCGAGTGACATCAAACTCGTCTAACAACTTTGGGATGAATTGGAACACCAACTGCGAGCCAGGCCTAATCGCCCAACATCAGTGCCCAACCTCACTAATGCTCTTGTGGCTGAATGGAAGCAAGTCTCTTCAGCAATGTTCCAACATCTAGTGGAAAGCCTTCCCAGAAGAGTGGAGGCTGTTATAGCAGCAAAGGGGGGACCAACTCCATGTTAACGCCCATGATTTTGTAATGAGATGTTCGAGCACGTGTCCACATACTTTTGGTCATGTAATGTATGATTTAATGGTATTCACACTTTTATTAATTGAAACCTTAAGGATCCTCATTAAACTCAGCAAATTGAGTCATTTCAATTATATAACCTGCATTGATGCCCAAACTACAGTACTTCTCGTTGTCCTTCTACCTTCTAAAGTGCTTCAAACTATTCCCTCAGAGCTCAATAAACTCACAGCATTCACTCAGAAGTGCTCTTACAATTCACCCTTGAAATGCCCTCCACACTTCACATAACCATCACATCACATGACTTGCTGTCATCGTGTACAATAACTTGAGCTTTTTACATACCCACCAAGGTTGTAGCCATTCAAGTACCCACTAATTCCTCCCTCCACACGTCCTGAGGTGCTCCACGTTTCACTTGGCTGCTATTGGAGGTGTTTTGCTTTAACATTCCGTCAGCTGACTGTTCTCGAGGGAGAGGGCCTGAAGAGCCTCTCTGACGTGAGCACACAGATTCATTTGCAAGAGCCTCACATGAAGATGTGCTTGTGTTTTACTCTGTGTGTGTGTGTGTGTGTGTGTGTGTGTGTGTGTGTGTGTGTGTGTGTGTGTGTGTGTGTGTGTGTGTGTGTGTGTGTGTGTGTGTGTGTGTGTGTGTGTGTGTGTGTGTGTGTGTGTGTGTGTGTGTGTGTGTGTGTGTGTGTGTGTGTGTGTGTGTGTGTGTGTGTGTGTGTTTTGCTGTGTGTGTATGTGATGGGCTGCGTTAGTATAATCCTTCTGCATCATCATCACAACCTCTATTGAATAAATATAAATTTTAGCCGGAGGAACATAGATCAGGGTCATGTGGATGAGGAACATAGATTGGGGTCATGTGGATGAGGAACATAGATCAGGGTCATGTGGATGAGGAACATAGATCAGGGTCATGTGGATGAGGAACATAGATCAGGGTCCTGTGGATGAGGAACATAGATCAGGGTCCTGTGGATGAGGAAAATAGATCAGGGTCCTGTGGATGAGGAAAATAGATCAGGGTCCATTGGATGAGGAAAATAGATCAGAGTTATGAGGATGAGGTAACACTTCAGGGTTATGAGGATGAGGTAACAGAGATCAGGGTCATGTGGATGAGGACCAGAGATCAGGGTTATGAGGCTGAGGTGACAGAGATCAGGGTTATGAGGATGAGGTAACAGATATCAGGGTTACGAGGATGAGGTAACAGATCAGGGTTATGAGGATGAGGTAACAGAGATCAAGGTTATGAGGAAGAGGTAACAGAGATCAGGGTTATGAGGATGAGGTAACAGATCAGGGTTATGAGGATGAGGTAACATAGATCAGGGTCATGAGGATGTGGAAACAGAGAGATCAGGGTTATGAGAATGAGGTAACAGAGATCAGGGTCAAGTGGATGAGGACCAGAGATCAGGGTCATGTGGATGAGGAACATAGATCAGGGTCATGTGGATGAGGAACATAGATCAGGGTCCTGTGGATGAGGAACATAGATCAGGGTCCTGTGGATGAGGAAAATAGATCAGGGTCCTGTGGATGAGGAACATAGATCAGGGTCCTGTGGATGAGGAACATAGATCAGGGTCCTGTGGATGAGGAAAATAGATCAGGGTCCTGTGGATGAGGAAAATAGATCAGGGTCCATTGGATGAGGAAAATAGATCAGAGTTATGAGGATGAGGTAACACTTCAGGGTTATGAGGATGAGGTAACAGAGATCAGGGTCATGTGGATGAGGACCAGAGATCAGGGTTATGAGGCTGAGGTGACAGAGATCAGGGTTATGAGGATGAGGTAACAGATATCAGGGTTACGAGGATGAGGTAACAGATCAGGGTTATGAGGATGAGGTAACAGAGATCAAGGTTATGAGGAAGAGGTAACAGAGATCAGGGTTATGAGGATGAGGTAACAGATCAGGGTTATGAGGATGAGGTAACATAGATCAGGGTCATGAGGATGTGGAAACAGAGAGATCAGGGTTATGAGAATGAGGTAACAGAGATCAGGGTCAAGTGGATGAGGACCAGAGATCAGGGTCATGTGGATGAGGAACATAGATCAGGATCATGTGGATGAGGAACATAGATCAGGGTCCTGTGGATGAGGAACATAGATCAGGGTCCTGTGGATGAGGAAAATAGATCAGGGTCCTGTGGATGAGGAACATAGATCAGGGTCCTGTGGATGAGGAACATAGATCAGGGTCATGTGGATGAGGAACATTTGTATTTTTTATTTCACCTTTATTTAGCAGGTAGGCAAGTTGAGAACAGTTCTCATTTACAATTGCGACCTGGCCAAGATAACGAAAAGCAGTTCGACACATCCAACGACACAGAGTTACAAGTGGAGCAAAACAAACATACAGTCAATAATACAGTAGAAACAAGTCTATATACGATGTGAGCAAATGAGGTGAGATAAGGGAGGTAAAGGCAAAAAAAGGCCATGGTGGCGAAGTAAATACAATATAGCAAATAAAACACTGGAATGGTAGATTTGCAGTGGAAGAATGTGATAGACTGCATCCAATTTGTTGAGTAGGATATTGGAGGCAATTTTGTAAATGACATCGCCGAAGTTGAGGATTGGTTGGATGGTCAGTTTTACAAGGGTATGTTTGGCAGCATGAGTGAAGGATGCTTTGTTGCGAAATAGGAAGCCAATTCTAGATTTAACTTTGGATTGGAGATGTTTGATGTGAGTCTGCAAGGAGAGTTTACAGTCTAACCAGACACCTAGGTATTTGTCGTTGTCCACATATTCTAAGTCAGATGCGTCCAGAGTAGTGATGCTGGACGGACGGGCAGGTGCAGGCAGCGATCGGTTGAAGAGCATGCATTTAGTTTTACTTGTATTTAAGAGCAATTGGAGGCCACGGAAGGAGAGTTGTATGGCATTGAAGCTTGCCTGGAGGGTTGTTAACACGGTGTCCAAAGAAGGGCCAGAAGTATTCCGAATGGTGTCGTCTGCGTAGATGTGGATCAGAGACTCACAGCAGCAAGAGCGACATCATTGATGTACACAGAGAAGAGAGTCGGTCCAAGAATTGAACCCTGTGGCACCCCCATAGAGACTGCCAGAGGTCCGGACAGCAGACCCTCCGATTTGACACACTGAACTCTATCAGAGAAGTAGTTGGTGAAACAGGCGAGGCAATCATTTGAGAAACCAAGGCTGTCGAGTGAGGATGTGGTGATTGGCAGAGTCGAAAGCCTTGGCCAGATCAATGAATACGGCTGCACAGTAATCTTTCTTATCGATGGCGGTTAAGATATCATTTAGGACCTTGAGCATGGCTGAGGTGCACCCATGACCAGCTCTGAAACCAGATTGCATTGCAGAGAGGGTATGGTGAGATTTGAAATGGTCGGTAATCTGTTTGTTGACTTGGCTTTCAAAGACCTTAGAAAGGCAGGGTAGGATAGATATAGGTCTGTAGAAGTTTGGGTCAAGAGTGTCTCCCCCTTTGAAGAGGGGGATGACCGCAGCTGCTTTCCAATCAACAGCCCGGCTGATTTTTAGGGGTCCAGATTTTGCAGCTCTTTCAGAACATCAGCTGACTGGATTTGGGAGAAGGAGAAATAGGGAAGGCTTGGGCGAGTTGCTGTGGGGGGTGCAGTGCTGTTGACCGGGGTAGGGGTAGCCAGGTGGAAAGCATGGCCAGCCGTAGAAAAATGCTTATTGAAATTCTCAATTATAGTGGATTTATCAGTGGGGACAGTGGGCAGCTAGGAGGAGGTGTTCTTATTCTCCATGGACTTTACAGTGTCCCAGAACTTTTTTGAGTTAGTTTTGCAGGAAGCAAATTTCTGCTTGAAAAAGCTAGCCTTGGATATTTTCTAACTGCCTGTGTATAATGGTTTCTAGCTTCCCTGAAAAGCTGCATTTCACGGGGGCTGTTCGATGCTAATGCAGAACGCCATAGGATGTTTTTGTCTTGGTTAAGGGCAGTCAGGTCTGGGGAGAACCAAGGGCTATATCTGTTCATAGATCAGGGTCATGTGGATGAGGAACATAGATCAGGGTCATGTGGATGAGGAACATAGATGAGGGTCATGTGGATGAGGAACATAGATCAGGGTCATGTGGATGAGGTAACAGATCAGGGTTATGAGGATGAGGACCAGAGATCTGGGTCATGTGGATGAGGACCAGAGATCAGGGTCATGTGCATGAGGAACATAGATCAGGGTCATGTGGATGAGGACCAGAGATCAGGGTCAGGTGGATGAGGAACAGAGATCAGGGTCATGTGGATGAGGTAACAGATTAGGGTTTATGTGGATGAGGACCAGAGATCAGGATCATGTGGATGAGGTAACAGATCAGGGTTATGAGGATGAGGACCAGAGATCAGGGTTATGAGGATGAGGACCAGAGATCAGGGTCATGTGGATGAGGACCAGAGATCAGGGTCCTGTGGATGAGGTAACAGATTAGGGTTATGTGGATGAGGACCAGAGATCAGGGTCATGTGGAAGAGGTAACAGATCAGGGTTATGAGGATGAGGACCAGAGATCAGGGTCATATGGATGAGGACCAGAGATCAGGGTCCTGTGGATGAGGTAACAGATTAGGGTTATGTGGATGAGGACCAGAGATCAGGGTCATGTGGAAGAGGTAACAGATCAGGGTTATGAGGATGAGGACCAGAGATCAGGGTCATGTGGATGATTACCATAGATCAGGGTCCTGTGGATGAGGTAACAGATTAGGGTTATGTGGATGAGGACCAGAGATCAGGGTCGTGTGGATGAGGTAACAGAGATCAGTGTCATGTGGATGAGGTAACAGATCAGGGTTATGAGGATGAGGACCAGAGATCAGGGTTATGAGGATGAGGACCAGAGATCAGGGTCATGTGGATCAGGACCAGAGATCAGGGTCCTGTGGATGTGATAACAGATCAGGGTTATGAGGATCAGGTAACAGAGATCAGGGTCATGTGGATAAGGACTAGAGATGAGGGTTATGAGGATGAGGTAACAGAGATCAGGGTTATGAGGATGAGGTAACAGATCAGGGTTATGAAGATGAGGGAACAGAGATCAGGGTTATGAGGATGAGGTAACAGATCAGGGTTATGAGGATGAGGTAACAGATCAGGGTTATGAGTATGAGGTAACAGAGATCAGGGTTATGAGGATGAGGTAGCAGAGATCAGGGTCATGTGGATGAGGTAACAGATCAGGGTTATGAGGATGAGGTAGCAGATCAGGGTTATGAGGATCAGGTAACAGAGATCAGGGTCATGTGGATGAGGACTAGAGATCAGGGTTATGAGGATGAGGTAGCAGAGATCATGGTCATGTGGATGAGGTAACAGATCAGGGTTATGAGGATGAGGTAACAGATCAGGGTAATGAGGATGAGGTAATAGAGATCAGGGTTATGAGAATGAGGGAACAGAGATCGGGGTCATGTTTATTAGGACCAGAGATCAGTGTCATGTGGATGAGGACCAGAGATCATGAGTAGGACGATGAGGTAACAGAGATCAGGGTTATGAGGATGAGGTAACAGAGATCAGGGTTATGAGGATGAGGTAACAGAGATCAGGGTTAAGAAGATGAGGTAACAGATCAGGGTTATGACAATGAGATAACAGAGATCAGGGTTATTAGGATGAGGTAACAGATTAGGGTTTTTAGGATGAGGTAACAGATCAGGGTTATGAGGATGAGGTAACAGGGATCAGGGTCATGTGGATGAGGACCTAAGATCAAGGTTATGAGGATGAGGTAACAGAGATCAGAGTTATTAGGATGAGGTAACAGATCAGGGTTATGAGGATGAGGTAACAGAGATCAGGGTTATGAGGATGAGGTAACAGATCAGGGCTATGAGGATGAGGTAACAGATCAGGGTTATGAGGATGAGGTAACAGAGATCAGGGTGATGTGGATGAGGACCAGAGATCAGGGTTATGAGGCTGAGGTAACAGAGATCAGGGTTATGAGGATGAGGTAACAGATCAGGGTTATGAGGATGAGGTAACAGAGGTCAAGGTTATGAGGATGAGGTAACAGAGATCAGGGTTATGAGGATGAGGAAACAGAGAGATCAGGGTTATGAGGATGAGGTATCAGAGATCAGGGTCCTTTGGATGTGGTAACAGATCAGGGCTATGAGGATGAGGTAACAGAAATCAGGGTGCTTTGGATCAGGTAACATAGATAAGAGTTATGAGGATGAGGTAACAGAGATCAGGGTTATGAGGATGAGGTAACAGATCAGGGTTATGAGTATGAGGTAACAGAGATCAGGGTTATGAGGACGAGGTAGCAGAGATCAGGGTCATGTGGATGAGGTAACAGATCAGGGTTATGAGGATGAGGTAACAGATCAGGGTTATGAGGATGAGGACCTAAGATCAGGGTTATGAGGATGAGGTAACAGAGATCAGAGTTTTTAGGATGAGGTAACAGATCAGGGTTATGAGGATGAGGTAACAGAGATCAGGGTCATGTGGATGAGGACCTAAGATCAGGGTTATGAGGATGAGGTAACAGAGATCAGAGTTATTAGAATGAGGTAACAGATCAGGGTTATGAGGATGAGGTAACAGAGATCAGGGTCATGTGGATGAGGACCAGAGATCAGGGTTATGAAGATCAGGGAACAAAGATCGGGGTTATGAGGATGAGGTAGCAGAGACCAGGGTCATGTGGATTAGGTAACAGATCAGGGTTATGAGGATGAGGTAACAGATCAGGGTTATGAGGATGAGGTAACAGAGATCAGGGTCATGTGGACTAGGTAACAGATCAGGGTTATAAGGATGAGGTAACAGATCATGGTTATGAGGATGAGGGAACAGGGATCGGGGTCATGTGTATGAGGACCAGAGATCAGGGTCATGTGGATGAGGACCAGAGATCATGAGTATGAGGATGAGGTAACAGAGATCAGGGTTATGAAGATGAGGTAACAGAGGTCAGGGTTATGAGGATGAGGTAACAGAGATCAGAGTTATGAGGATGAGGTAACAGAGATCAGGGTCATGTGGATGAGGACCAGAGATCAGGGTTATGAGGCTGAGGTGACAGAGATCAGGGTTATGAGGATGAGGTAACAGATATCAGGGTTACGAGGATGAGGTAACAGATCAGGGTTATGAGGATGAGGTAACAGAGATCAAAGTTATGAGGAAGAGGTAACAGAGATCAGGGTTATGAGGATGAGGTAACAGATCAGGGTTATGAGGATGAGGTAACATAGATCAGGGTCATGAGGATGTGGAAACAGAGAGATCAGGGTTATGAGGATGAGGTAACAGAGATCAGGGTCAAGTGGATGAGGACCAGAGATCGTGAGTATGAGGATGAGGTAACAGAGATCAGGGTCCTTTGGATGAGGACTAGAGATCAGGGTTATGAGGATGAGGTAGCAGAGATCATGGTCATGTGGATGAGGTAACAGATCAGGGTTATGAGGATGAGGTAACAGATCAGGGTAATGAGGATGAGGTAATAGAGATCAGGGTTATGAGGATGAGGGAACAGAGATCGGGGGCATGTTTATTAGGACCAGAAATCAGGGTCATGTGGATGAGGACCAGAGATCATGAGTATGAGGATGAGGTAACAGAGATCAGGGTTATGAGGATGAGGTAACAGAGATCAGGGTTATGAGGATGAGGTAACAGAGATCAGCGTTATGAAGATGAGGTAACAGATCAGGGTTATGACAATGAGATAACAGAGATCAGGGTTATTAGAATGAGGTAACAGATTAGGGTTATGAGGATGAGGTAACAGAGATCAGGGTTTTTAGGATGAGGTAACAGATCAGGGTTATGAGGATGAGGTAACAGGGATCAGGGTCATGTGGATGAGGACCTAAGATCAAGGTTATGAGGATGAGGTAACAGAGATCAGAGTTATTAGGATGAGGTAACAGATCAGGGTTATGATGATGAGGTAACAGAGATCAGGGTTATGAGCATGAGGTAACAGATCAGGGCTATGAGGATGAGGTAACAGATCAGGGTTATGAGGATGAGGTAACAGAGATCAGGGTCATGTGGATGAGGACCAGAGAACAGGGTTATGAGGCTGAGGTAACAGAGATCAGGGTTATGAGGATGAGGTAACAGATATCAGGGTTACGAGGATGAGGTAACAGATCAGGGTTATGAGGATGAGGTAACAGAGGTCAAGGTTATGAGGATGAGGTAACAGAGATCAGGGTTATGAGGATGAGAAAACAGAGAGATCAGGGTTATGAGGATGAGGTAACAGAGATCAGGGTCCTTTGGATGTGGTAACAGATCAGGGCTATGAGGATGAGGTAACAGAAATCAGGGTGCTTTGGATCAGGTAACATAGATCAGAGTTATGAGGATGAGGTAACAGAGATCGGGGTTATGAGGATGAGGTAACAGATAACGGTTATGAGGATGAGGTAACAGATCAGGGTTATGAGTATGAGGTAACAGAGATCAGGGTTATGAGGACGAGGTAGCAGAGATCAGGGTCATGTGGATGAGGTAACAGATCAGGGTTATGAGGATGAGGTAACAGATCAGGGTTATGAGGATGAGGACCTAAGATCAGGGTTATGAGGATGAGGTAACAGAGATCAGAGTTTTTAGGATGAGGTAACAGATCAGGGTTATGAGGATGAGGTAACAGAGATCAGGGTCATGTGGATGAGGACCTAAGATCAGGGTTATGAGGATGAGGTAACAGAGATCAGAGTTATTAGGATGAGGTAACATATCAGGGTTATGAGGATGAGGTAACAGAGATCAGGGTCATGTGGATGAGGACCAGAGATCAGGGTTATGAGGATGAGGTAACAGAGATCAGAATTATGATGATGAGGTAACAGATCAGGGTAATGAGGATGAGGTAACAGAGATCAGGGTCATGTGGATGAGGACTAGAGATCAGGGTTATGAAGATCAGGGAACAAAGATTGGGGTTATGAGGATGAGGTAGCAGAGACCAGGGTCATGTGGATTAGGTAACAGATCAGCGTTATGAGGATGAGGTAACAGATCAGGGTTATGAGGATGAGGTAACAGAGATCAGGGTCATGTGGATTAGGTAGCAGATCAGGGTTTTAAGGATGAGGTAACAGATCATGGTTATGAGGATGAGGGAACAGAGATCGGGGTCATGTGTATGAGGACCAGAGATCAGGGTCATGTGGATGAGGACCAGAGATCATGAGTATGAGGATGAGGTAACAGAGATCAGGGTTATGAAGATGAGGTAACAGAGGTCAGGATTATGAGGATGAGGTAACAGAGATCAGAGTTATGAGGATGAGGTAACAGAGATCAGGGTCATGTGGATGAGGACCAGAGATCAGGGTTATGAGGATGAGGTAACAGAGATCAGAGTTATGAGGATGAGGTAACACGTCAGGGTTATGAGGATGAGGTAACAGATCAGGGTTATGACATTGAGATAACAGAGATCAGGGTTATTAGGATGAGGTAACAGATTAGGGTTATGAGGATGAGGTAACAGAGATCAGGGTTTTTAGGATGAGGTAACAGATCAGGGTTATGAGGATGAGGTAACAGAGATCAGGGTCATGTGGATGAGGACCAGAGATCAGGGTTATGAGGCTGAGGTAACAGAGATCAGGGTTATGAGGATGAGGTAACAGATATCAGGGTTACGAGGATGAGGTAACAGATCAGGGTTATGAGGATGAGGTAACAGAGGTCAAGGTTATGAGGATGAGGTAACAGAGATCAGGGTTATGAGGATGAGGTAGCAGAGATCATGGTCATGTGGATGAGGTAACAGATCAGGGTTATGAGGATGAGGTAACAGATAAGGGTAATGAGGATGAGGTAATAGAGATCAGGGTTATGAGGATGAGGGAACAGAGATCGGGGTCATGTTTATTAGGACCAGAAATCAGGGTCATGTGGATGAGGACCAGAGATCATGAGTATGAGGATGAGGTAACAGAGATCAGGGTTATGAGGATGAGGTAACAGAGATCAGGGTTATGAGGATGAGGTAACAGAGATCAGCGTTATGAAGATGAGGTAACAGATCAGGGTTATGACAATGAGATAACAGAGATCAGGGTTATTAGAATGAGGTAACAGATTAGGGTTATGAGGATGAGGTAACAGAGATCAGGGTCATGTGGATGAGGACCTAAGATCAGGGTTATGAGGATGAGGTAACAGAGATCAGAGTTATTAGGATGAGGTAACATATCAGGGTTATGAGGATGAGGTAACAGAGATCAGGGTCATGTGGATGAGGACCAGAGATCAGGGTTATGAGGATGAGGTAACAGAGATCAGAGTTATGATGATGAGGTAACAGATCAGGGTAATGAGGATGAGGTAACAGAGATCAGGGTCATGTGGATGAGGACTAGAGATCAGGGTTATGAAGATCAGGGAACAAAGATTGGGGTTATGAGGATGAGGTAGCAGAGACCAGGGTCATGTGGATTAGGTAACAGATCAGCGTTATGAGGATGAGGTAACAGATCAGGGTTATGAGGATGAGGTAACAGAGATCAGGGTCATGTGGATTAGGTAGCAGATCAGGGTTTTAAGGATGAGGTAACAGATCATGGTTATGAGGATGAGGGAACAGAGATCGGGGTCATGTGTATGAGGACCAGAGATCAGGGTCATGTGGATGAGGACCAGAGATCATGAGTATGAGGATGAGGTAACAGAGATCAGGGTTATGAAGATGAGGTAACAGAGGTCAGGGTTATGAGGATGAGGTAACAGAGATCAGAGTTATGAGGATGAGGTAACAGAGATCAGGGTCATGTGGATGAGGACCAGAGATCAGGGTTATGAGGATGAGGTAACAGAGATCAGAGTTATGAGGATGAGGTAACACGTCAGGGTTATGAGGATGAGGTAACAGATCAGGGTTATGACATTGAGATAACAGAGATCAGGGTTATTAGGATGAGGTAACAGATTAGGGTTATGAGGATGAGGTAACAGAGATCAGGGTTTTTAGGATGAGGTAACAGATCAGGGTTATGAGGATGAGGTAACAGAGATCAGGGTCATGTGGATGAGGACCAGAGATCAGGGTTATGAGGCTGAGGTAACAGAGATCAGGGTTATGAGGATGAGGTAACAGATATCAGGGTTACGAGGATGAGGTAACAGATCAGGGTTATGAGGATGAGGTAACAGAGGTCAAGGTTATGAGGATGAGGTAACAGAGATCAGGGTTATGAGGATGAGGTAGCAGAGATCATGGTCATGTGGATGAGGTAACAGATCAGGGTTATGAGGATGAGGTAACAGATAAGGGTAATGAGGATGAGGTAATAGAGATCAGGGTTATGAGGATGAGGGAACAGAGATCGGGGTCATTTTTATTAGGACCAGAAATCAGGGTCATGTGGATGAGGACCAGAGATCATGAGTATGAGGATGAGGTAACAGAGATCAGGGTTATGAGGATGAGGTAACAGAGATCAGGGTTATGAGGATGAGGTAACAGAGATCAGCGTTATGAAGACGAGGTAACAGATCAGGGTTATGACAATGAGATAACAGAGATCAGGGTTATTAGAATGAGGTAACAGATTAGGGTTATGAGGATGAGGTAACAGAGATCAGGGTTTTTAGGATGAGGTAACAGATCAGGGTTATGAGGATGAGGTAACAGGGATCAGGGTCATGTGGATGAGGACCTAAGATCAAGGTTATGAGGATGAGGTAACAGAGATCAGAGTTATTAGGATGAGGTAACAGATCAGGGTTATGATTATGAGGTAACAGAGATCAGGGTTATGAGCATGAGGTAACAGATCAGGGCTATGAGGATGAGGTAACAGATCAGGGTTATGAGGATGAGGTAACAGAGGTCAAGGTTATGAGGATGAGGTAACAGAGATCAGGGTTATGAGGATGAGGTAGCAGAGATCATGGTCATGTGGATGAGGTAACAGATCAGGGTTATGAGGATGAGGTAACAGATAAGGGTAATGAGGATGAGGTAATAGAGATCAGGGTTATGAGGATGAGGGAACAGAGATCGGGGTCATGTTTATTAGGACCAGAAATCAGGGTCATGTGGATGAGGACCAGAGATCATGAGTATGAGGATGAGGTAACAGAGATCAGGGTTATGAGGATGAGGTAACAGAGATCAGGGTTATGAGGATGAGGTAACAGAGATCAGCGTTATGAAGATGAGGTAACAGATCAGGGTTATGACAATGAGATAACAGAGATCAGGGTTATTAGAATGAGGTAACAGATTAGGGTTATGAGGATGAGGTAACAGAGATCAGGGTCATGTGGATGAGGACCTAAGATCAGGGTTATGAGGATGAGGTAACAGAGATCAGAGTTATTAGGATGAGGTAACATATCAGGGTTATGAGGATGAGGTAACAGAGATCAGGGTCATGTGGATGAGGACCAGAGATCAGGGTTATGAGGATGAGGTAACAGAGATCAGAGTTATGATGATGAGGTAACAGATCAGGGTAATGAGGATGAGGTAACAGAGATCAGGGTCATGTGGATGAGGACTAGAGATCAGGGTTATGAAGATCAGGGAACAAAGATTGGGGTTATGAGGATGAGGTAGCAGAGACCAGGGTCATGTGGATTAGGTAACAGATCAGCGTTATGAGGATGAGGTAACAGATCAGGGTTATGAGGATGAGGTAACAGAGATCAGGGTCATGTGGATTAGGTAGCAGATCAGGGTTTTAAGGATGAGGTAACAGATCATGGTTATGAGGATGAGGGAACAGAGATCGGGGTCATGTGTATGAGGACCAGAGATCAGGGTCATGTGGATGAGGACCAGAGATCATGAGTATGAGGATGAGGTAACAGAGATCAGGGTTATGAAGATGAGGTAACAGAGGTCAGGGTTATGAGGATGAGGTAACAGAGATCAGAGTTATGAGGATGAGGTAACAGAGATCAGGGTCATGTGGATGAGGACCAGAGATCAGGGTTATGAGGATGAGGTAACAGAGATCAGAGTTATGAGGATGAGGTAACACGTCAGGGTTATGAGGATGAGGTAACAGATCAGGGTTATGACATTGAGATAACAGAGATCAGGGTTATTAGGATGAGGTAACAGATTAGGGTTATGAGGATGAGGTAACAGAGATCAGGGTTTTTAGGATGAGGTAACAGATCAGGGTTATGAGGATGAGGTAACAGAGATCAGGGTCATGTGGATGAGGACCAGAGATCAGGGTTATGAGGCTGAGGTAACAGAGATCAGGGTTATGAGGATGAGGTAACAGATATCAGGGTTACGAGGATGAGGTAACAGATCAGGGTTATGAGGATGAGGTAACAGAGGTCAAGGTTATGAGGATGAGGTAACAGAGATCAGGGTTATGAGGATGAGGTAGCAGAGATCATGGTCATGTGGATGAGGTAACAGATCAGGGTTATGAGGATGAGGTAACAGATAAGGGTAATGAGGATGAGGTAATAGAGATCAGGGTTATGAGGATGAGGGAACAGAGATCGGGGTCATTTTTATTAGGACCAGAAATCAGGGTCATGTGGATGAGGACCAGAGATCATGAGTATGAGGATGAGGTAACAGAGATCAGGGTTATGAGGATGAGGTAACAGAGATCAGGGTTATGAGGATGAGGTAACAGAGATCAGCGTTATGAAGACGAGGTAACAGATCAGGGTTATGACAATGAGATAACAGAGATCAGGGTTATTAGAATGAGGTAACAGATTAGGGTTATGAGGATGAGGTAACAGAGATCAGGGTTTTTAGGATGAGGTAACAGATCAGGGTTATGAGGATGAGGTAACAGGGATCAGGGTCATGTGGATGAGGACCTAAGATCAAGGTTATGAGGATGAGGTAACAGAGATCAGAGTTATTAGGATGAGGTAACAGATCAGGGTTATGATGATGAGGTAACAGAGATCAGGGTTATGAGCATGAGGTAACAGATCAGGGCTATGAGGATGAGGTAACAGATCAGGGTTATGAGGATGAGGTAACAGAGATCAGGGTCATGTGGATGAGGACCAGAGATCAGGGTTATGAGGCTGAGGTAACAGAGATCAGGGTTATGAGGATGAGGTAACAGATATCAGGGTTACGAGGATGAGGTAACAGATCAGGGTTATGAGGATGAGGTAACAGAGGTCAAGGTTATGAGGATGAGGTAACAGAGATCAGGGTTATGAGGATGAGAAAACAGAGAGATCAGGGTTATGAGGATGAGGTAACAGAGATCAGGGTCCTTTGGATGTGGTAACAGATCAGGGCTATGAGGATGAGGTAACAGAAATCAGGGTGCTTTGGATCAGGTAACATAGATCAGAGTTATGAGGATGAGGTAACAGAGATCAGGGTTATGAGGATGAGGTAACAGAGATCGGGGTTATGAGGATGAGGTAACAGATAACGGTTATGAGGATGAGGTAACAGATCAGGGTTATGAGTATGAGGTAACAGAGATCAGGGTTATGAGGACGAGGTAGCAGAGATCAGGGTCATGTGGATGAGGTAACAGATCAGGGTTATGAGGATGAGGTAACAGATCAGGGTTATGAGGATGAGGACCTAAGATCAGGGTTATGAGGATGAGGTAACAGAGATCAGAGTTTTTAGGATGAGGTAACAGATCAGGGTTATGAGGATGAGGTAACAGAGATCAGGGTCATGTGGATGAGGACCTAAGATCAGGGTTATGAGGATGAGGTAACAGAGATCAGAGTTATTAGGATGAGGTAACATATCAGGGTTATGAGGATGAGGTAACAGAGATCAGGGTCATGTGGATGAGGACCAGAGATCAGGGTTATGAGGATGAGGTAACAGAGATCAGAGTTATGATGATGAGGTAACAGATCAGGGTAATGAGGATGAGGTAACAGAGATCAGGGTCATGTGGATGAGGACTAGAGATCAGGGTTATGAAGATCAGGGAACAAAGATCGGGGTTATGAGGATGAGGTAGCAGAGACCAGGGTCATGTGGATTAGGTAACAGATCAGCGTTATGAGGATGAGGTAACAGATCAGGGTTATGAGGATGAGGTAACAGAGATCAGGGTCATGTGGATTAGGTAGCAGATCAGGGTTTTAAGGATGAGGTAACAGATCATGGTTATGAGGATGAGGGAACAGAGATCGGGGTCATGTGTATGAGGACCAGAGATCAGGGTCATGTGGATGAGGACCAGAGATCATGAGTATGAGGATGAGGTAACAGAGATCAGGGTTATGAAGATGAGGTAACAGAGGTCAGGGTTATGAGGATGAGGTAACAGAGATCAGAGTTATGAGGATGAGGTAACAGAGATCAGGGTCATGTGGATGAGGACCAGAGATCAGGGTTATGAGGATGAGGTAACAGAGATCAGAGTTATGAGGATGAGGTAACACGTCAGGGTTATGAGGATGAGGTAACAGATCAGGGTTATGACATTGAGATAACAGAGATCAGGGTTATTAGGATGAGGTAACAGATTAGGGTTATGAGGATGAGGTAACAGAGATCAGGGTTTTTAGGATGAGGTAACAGATCAGGGTTATGAGGATGAGGTAACAGAGATCAGGTTCATGTGCTTGAGGACCAGAGATCAGGGTTATGAGGCTGAGGTAACAGAGATCAGGGTTATGAGGATGAGGTAACAGATATCAGGGTTACGAGGATGAGGTAACAGATCAGGGTTATGAGGATGAGGTAACAGAGGTCAAGGTTATGAGGATGAGGTAACAGAGATCAGGGTTATGAGGATGAGGAAACAGAGAGATCAGGGTTATGAGGATGAGGTAACAGAGATCAGGGTCCTTTGGATGTGGTAACAGATCAGGGCTATGAGGATGAGGTAACAGAAATCAGGGTGCTTTGGATCAGGTAACATAGATCAGAGTTATGAGGATGAGGTAACAGAGATCAGGGTTATGAGGTTGAGGTAACATAGATCAGGGTTATGAGGATGAGGTAACAGAGATCGGGGTTATGAGGATGAGGTAACAGATAACGGTTATGAGGATGAGGTAACAGATCAGGGTTATGAGTATGAGGTAACAGAGATCAGGGATATGAGGACGAGGTAGCAGAGATCAGGGTCATGTGGATGAGGTAACAGATCAGGGTTATGAGGATGAGATAACAGATCAGGGTTATGAGGATGAGGACCTAAGATCAGGGTTATGAGGATGAGGTAACAGAGATCAGAGTTTTTAGGATGAGGTAACAGATCAGGGTTATGAGGATGAGGTAACAGAGATCAGGGTCATGTGGATGAGGACCTAAGATCAGGGTTATGAGGATGAGGTAACAGAGATCAGAGTTATTAGGATGAGGTAACATATCAGGGTTATGAGGATGAGGTAACAGAGATCAGGGTCATGTGGATGAGGAACAGAGATCAGGGTTATGAGGATGAGGTAACAGAGATCAGAGTTATGATGATGAGGTAACAGATCAGGGTAATGAGGATGAGGTAACAGAGATCAGGGTCATGTGGATGAGGACCAGAGATCAGGGTTATGAAGATCAGGGAACAAAGATCAGGGTTATGAGGATGAGGTAACAGATCAGGGTTATGAGGATGAGGTAACAGAGATCAGGGTCATGTGGATTAGGTAACAGATCAGGGTTTTAAGGATGAGGTAACAGATCATGGTTATGAGGATGAGGGAACAGAGATCGGGGTCATGTGTATGAGGACCAGAGATCAGGGTCATGTGGATGAGGACCAGAGATCATGAGTATGAGGATGAGGTAACAGAGATCAGAGTTATGAGGATGAGGTAACACGTCAGGGTTATGAGGATGAGGTAACAGAGGTCAGGGTTATGAGGATGAGGTAACAGAGATCAGAGTTATGAGGATGAGGTAACAGAGATCAGGGTCATGTGGATGAGGACCAGAGATCAGGGTTATGAGGATGAGGTAACAGAGATCAGAGTTATGAGGATGAGGTAACACGTCAGGGTTATGAGGATGAGGTAACAGAGATCAGGGTCATGTGGATGAGGACCAGAGATCAGGGTTATGAGGCTGAGGTGACAGAGATCAGGGTTATGAGGATGAGGTAACAGATATCAGGGTTACGAGGATGAGGTAACAGATCAGGGTTATGAGGATGAGGTAACAGAGATCAAGGTTATGAGGAAGAGGTAACAGAGATCAGGGTTATGAGGATGAGGTAACAGATCAGGGTTATGAGGATGAGGTAACATAGATCAGGGTCATGAGGATGTGGAAACAGAGAGATCAGGGTTATGAGGATGAGGTAACAGAGATCAGGGTCAAGTGGATGAGGACCAGAGATCATGAGTATGAGGATGAGGTAACAGAGATCAGGGTCCTTTGGATGTGGTAACAGATCAGGGCTATGAGGATGAGGTAACAGAAATCAGGGTGCTTTGGATCAGGTAACATAGATCAGAGTTATGAGGATGAGGTAACAGAGATCAGGGTTATGAGGATGAGTTAACATAGATCAGGGTTATGAGGATGAGGTAACAGAGATCGGGGTTATGAGGATGAGGTAACAGATAAGGGTTATGAGGATGAGCTAACAGATCAGGGTTATGAGTATGAGGTAACAGAGATCAGGGTTATGAGGATGAGGTAACAGAGATCAGGGTCCTTTGGATGTGGTAACAGAACAGGGCTATGAGGATGAGGTAACAGAAATCAGGGTGCTTTGGATCAGGTAACATAGATCAGAGTTATGAGGATGAGGTAACAGAGATCAGGGTTATGAGGATGAGGTAACATAGATCAGGGTTATGAGGATGAGGTAACAGAGATCGGGGTTATGAGGATGAGGTAACAGATAAGGGTTATGAGGATGAGGTAACAGATCAGGGTTATGAGTATGAGGTAACAGAGATCAGGGTTATGAGGACGAGGTAGCAGAGATCAGGGTCATGTGGATGAGGTAACAGATCAGGGTTATGAGGATGAGGTAACAGATCAGGGTTATGAGGATGAGGACCTAAGATCAGGGTTATGAGGATGAGGTAACAGAGATCAGAGTTTTTAGGATGAGGTAACAGATCAGGGTTATGAGGATGAGGTAACAGAGACCAGGGTCATGTGGATGAGGACCTAAGATCAGGGTTATGAGGATGAGGTAACAGAGATCAGAGTTATTAGGATGAGGTAACAGATCAGGGTTATGAGGATGAGGTAACAGAGATCAGGGTCATGTGGATGAGGACCAAAGATCAGGGTTATGAGGATGAGGTAACAGAGATCAGAGTTATTAGGATGATGTAACAGATCAGGGTTATGAGGATAAGGTAACAGAGATCAGGATCATGTGGATGAGGACAAGAGATCAGGGTTATGAGGATGAGGTAACAGAGGTCAGGGTTATGAGGATGAGGTAACAGAGATCAGAGTTATGAGGATGAGGTAACAGAGATCAGGGTCATGTGGATGAGGACCAGAGATCAGGGTTATGAGGATGAGGTAACAGAGATCAGAGTTATGAGGATGAGGTAACACGTCAGGGTTATGAGGATGAGGTAACAGAGATCAGGGTCATGTGGATGAGGACCAGAGATCAGGGTTATGAGGCTGAGGTGACAGAGATCAGGGTTATGAGGATGAGGTAACAGATATCAGGGTTACGAGGATGAGGTAACAGATCAGGGTTATGAGGATGAGGTAACAGAGATCAAGGTTATGAGGAAGAGGTAACAGAGATCAGGGTTATGAGGATGAGGTAACAGATCAGGGTTATGAGGATGAGGTAACATAGATCAGGGTCATGAGGATGTGGAAACAGAGAGATCAGGGTTATGAGGATGAGGTAACAGAGATCAGGGTCAAGTGGATGAGGACCAGAGATCATGAGTATGAGGATGAGGTAACAGAGATCAGGGTCCTTTGGATGTGGTAACAGATCAGGGCTATGAGGATGAGGTAACAGAAATCAGGGTGCTTTGGATCAGGTAACATAGATCAGAGTTATGAGGATGAGGTAACAGAGATCAGGGTTATGAGGATGAGTTAACATAGATCAGGGTTATGAGGATGAGGTAACAGAGATCGGGGTTATGAGGATGAGGTAACAGATAAGGGTTATGAGGATGAGCTAACAGATCAGGGTTATGAGTATGAGGTAACAGAGATCAGGGTTATGAGGATGAGGTAACAGAGATCAGGGTCCTTTGGATGTGGTAACAGAACAGGGCTATGAGGATGAGGTAACAGAAATCAGGGTGCTTTGGATCAGGTAACATAGATCAGAGTTATGAGGATGAGGTAACAGAGATCAGGGTTATGAGGATGAGGTAACATAGATCAGGGTTATGAGGATGAGGTAACAGAGATCGGGGTTATGAGGATGAGGTAACAGATAAGGGTTATGAGGATGAGGTAACAGATCAGGGTTATGAGTATGAGGTAACAGAGATCAGGGTTATGAGGACGAGGTAGCAGAGATCAGGGTCATGTGGATGAGGTAACAGATCAGGGTTATGAGGATGAGGTAACAGATCAGGGTTATGAGGATGAGGACCTAAGATCAGGGTTATGAGGATGAGGTAACAGAGATCAGAGTTTTTAGGATGAGGTAACAGATCAGGGTTATGAGGATGAGGTAACAGAGACCAGGGTCATGTGGATGAGGACCTAAGATCAGGGTTATGAGGATGAGGTAACAGAGATCAGAGTTATTAGGATGAGGTAACAGATCAGGGTTATGAGGATGAGGTAACAGAGATCAGGGTCATGTGGATGAGGACCAAAGATCAGGGTTATGAGGATGAGGTAACAGAGATCAGAGTTATTAGGATGATGTAACAGATCAGGGTTATGAGGATAAGGTAACAGAGATCAGGATCATGTGGATGAGGACAAGAGATCAGGGTTATGAGGATGAGGTAACAGAGATCAGAGTTATGATGATGAGGTAACAGATCAGGGTAATGAGGATGAGGTAACAGAGATCAGGGTCATGTGGATGAGGACCAGAGATCAGGATTATGAAGATGAGGGAACAGAGATCGGGGTTATGAGGATGAGGTAGCAGAGATCAGGGTCATGTGGATTAGGTAACAGATCAGGGTTATGAGGATGAGGTAACAGATCAGGGTTATGAGGATGAGGTAACAGAGATCAGGGTCATGTGGATTAGGTAACAGATCAGGGTTATAAGGATGAGGTAACAGATCATGGTTATGAGGATGAGGGAACAGAGATCGGGGTCATGTGTATGAGGACCAGAGATCAGGGTCATGTGGATGAGGACCAGAGATCATGAGTATGAGGATGAGGTAACAGAGATCAGGGTCCTTTGGATGTGGTAACATAGATCAGAGTTATGAGGATGAGGTAACAGAGATTAGGGTTATGAGGATTAGTTAACATAGATCAGGGTTATGAGGATGAGGTAACAGAGATCGGGGTTATGAGGATGAGGTAACAGATAAGGGTTATGAGGATGAGGTAACAGATCAGGGTTATGAGTATGAGGTAACAGAGATCAGGGTTATGAGGATGAGGTAACAGAGATCAGGGTCCTTTGGATGTGGTAACAGATCAGGGCTATGAGGATGAGGTAACATAAATCAGGGTGCTTTGGATCAGGTAACATAGATCAGAGTTATGAGGATGAGGTAACAGAGATCAGGGTTATGAGGATGAGGTAACATAGATCAGGGTTATGAGGATGAGGTAACAGAGATCGGGGTTATGAGGATGAGGTAACAGATAAGGGTTATGAGGATGAGGTAGCAGAGATCAGGGTCATGTGGATGAGGTAACAGATCAGGGTTATGAGGATGAGGTAACAGATCAGGGTTATGAGGATGAGGACCTAAGATCAGGGTTATGAGGATGAGGTAACAGAGATCAGAGTTATTAGGATGAGGTAACATATCAGGGTTATGAGGATGAGGTAACAGAGATCAGGGTCATGTGGATGAGGACCAGAGATCAGGGTTATGAGGATGAGGTAACAGAGATCAGAGTTATGATGATGAGGTAACAGATCAGGGTAATGAGGATGAGGTAACAGAGATCAGGGTCATGTGGATGAGGACCAGAGATCAGGGTTATGAAGATCAGGGAACAAAGATCGGGGTTATGAGGATGAGGTAGCAGAGACCAGGGTCATGTGGATTAGGTAACAGATCAGGGTTATGAGGATGAGGTAACAGATCAGGGTTATGAGGATGAGGTAACAGAGATCAGGGTCATGTGGATTAGGTAACAGATCAGGGTTTTAAGGATGAGGTAACAGATCATGGTTATGAGGATGAGGGAACAGAGATCGGGGTCATGTGTATGAGGACCAGAGATCAGGGTCATGTGGATGAGGACCAGAGATCATGAGTATGAGGATGAGGTAACAGAGATCAGGGTTATGAAGATGAGGTAACAGAGGTCAGGGTTATGAGGATGAGGTAACAGAGATCAGAGTTATGAGGATGAGGTAACAGAGATCAGGGTCATGTGGATGAGGACCAGAGATCAGGGTTATGAGGATGAGGTAACAGAGATCAGAGTTATGAGGATGAGGTAACAGATCAGGGTTATGAGGATGAGGTAACAGATCAGGGTTATAAGGATGAGGTAACAGATCATGGTTATGAGGATGAGGGAACAGAGATCGGGGTCATGTGTATGAGGACCGGAGATCAGGGTCATGTGGATGAGGACCAGAGATCATGAGTATGAGGATGAGGTAACAGAGATCAGGGTCCTTTGGATGTGGTAACATAGATCAGAGTTATGAGGATGAGGTAACAGAGATTAGGGTTATGAGGATGAGTTAACATAGATCAGGGTTATGAGGATGAGGTAACAGAGATCGGGGTTATGAGGATGAGGTAACAGATAAGGGTTATGAGGATGAGGTAACAGATCAGGGTTATGAGTATGAGGTAACAGAGATCAGGGTTATGAGGATGAGGTAACAGAGATCAGGGTCCTTTGGATGTGGTAACAGATCAGGGCTATGAGGATGAGGTAACATAAATCAGGGTGCTTTGGATCAGGTAACATAGATCAGAGTTATGAGGATGAGGTAACAGAGATCAGGGTTATGAGGATGAGGTAACATAGATCAGGGTTATGAGGATGAGGTAACAGAGATCGGAGTTATGAGGATGAGGTAACAGATAAGGGTTATGAGGATGAGGTAACAGATCAGAGTTATGAGTATGAGGTAACAGAGATCAGGGTTATGAGGACGAGGTAGCAGAGATCAGGGTCATGTGGATGAGGTAACAGATCAGGGTTATGAGGATGAGGTAACAGATCAGGGTTATGAGGATGAGGACCTAAGATCAGGGTTATGAGGATGAGGTAACAGAGATCAGAGTTATTAGGATGAGGTAACATATCAGGGTTATGAGGATGAGGTAACAGAGATCAGGGTCATGTGGATGAGGACCAGAGATCAGGGTTATGAGGATGAGGTAACAGAGATCAGAGTTATGATGATGAGGTAACAGATCAGGGTAATGAGGATGAGGTAACAGAGATCAGGGTCATGTGGATGAGGACCAGAGATCAGGGTTATGAAGATCAGGGAACAAAGATCGGGGTTATGAGGATGAGGTAGCAGAGACCAGGGTCATGTGGATTAGGTAACAGATCAGGGTTATGAGGATGAGGTAACAGATCAGGGTTATGAGGATGAGGTAACAGAGATCAGGGTCATGTGGATTAGGTAACAGATCAGGGTTTTAAGGATGAGGTAACAGATCATGGTTATGAGGATGAGGGAACAGAGATCGGGGTCATGTGTATGAGGACCAGAGATCAGGGTCATGTGGATGAGGACCAGAGATCATGAGTATGAGGATGAGGTAACAGAGATCAGGGTTATGAAGATGAGGTAACAGAGGTCAGGGTTATGAGGATGAGGTAACAGAGATCAGAGTTATGAGGATGAGGTAACAGAGATCAGGGTCATGTGGATAAGGACCAGAGATCAGGGTTATGAGGATGAGGTAACAGAGATCAGAGTTATGAGGATGAGGTAACACGTCAGGGTTATGAGGATGAGGTAACAGAGATCAGGGTCATGTGGATGAGGACCAGAGATCAGGGTTATGAGGCTGAGGTGACAGAGATCAGGGTTATGAGGATGAGGTAACAGATATCAGGGTTACGAGGATGAGGTAACAGATCAGGGTTATGAGGATGAGGTAACAGAGATCAAGGTTATGAGGAAGAGGTAACAGAGATCAGGGTTATGAGGATGAGGTAACAGATCAGGGTTATGAGGATGAGGTAACATAGATCAGGGTCATGAGGATGTGGAAACAGAGAGATCAGGGTTATGAGGATGAGGTAACAGAGATCAGGGTCAAGTGGATGAGGACCAGAGATCATGAGTATGAGGATGAGGTAACAGAGATCAGGGTCCTTTGGATGTGGTAACAGATCAGGGCTATGAGGATGAGGTAACAGAAATCAGGGTGCTTTGGATCAGGTAACATAGATCAGAGTTATGAGGATGAGGTAACAGAGATCAGGGTTATGAGGATGAGTTAACATAGATCAGGGTTATGAGGATGAGGTAACAGAGATCGGGGTTATGAGGATGAGGTAACAGATAAGGGTTATGAGGATGAGCTAACAGATCAGGGTTATGAGTATGAGGTAACAGAGATCAGGGTTATGAGGATGAGGTAACAGAGATCAGGGTCCTTTGGATGTGGTAACAGATCAGGGCTATGAGGATGAGGTAACAGAAATCAGGGTGCTTTGGATCAGGTAACATAGATCAGAGTTATGAGGATGAGGTAACAGAGATCAGGGTTATGAGGATGAGGTAACATAGATCAGGGTTATGAGGATGAGGTAACAGAGATCGGGGTTATGAGGATGAGGTAACAGATAAGGGTTATGAGGATGAGGTAACAGATCAGGGTTATGAGTATGAGGTAACAGAGATCAGGGTTATGAGGACGAGGTAGCAGAGATCAGGGTCATGTGGATGAGGTAACAGATCAGGGTTATGAGGATGAGGTAACAGATCAGGGTTATGAGGATGAGGACCTAAGATCAGGGTTATGAGGATGAGGTAACAGAGATCAGAGTTATTAGGATGAGGTAACAGATCAGGGTTATGAGGATGAGGTAACAGAGATCAGGGTCATGTGGATGAGGACCAAAGATCAGGGTTATGAGGATGAGGTAACAGAGATCAGAGTTATTAGGATGATGTAACAGATCAGGGTTATGAGGATAAGGTAACAGAGATCAGGATCATGTGGATGAGGACCAGAGATCAGGGTTATGAGGATGAGGTAACAGAGATCAGAGTTATGATGATGAGGTAACAGATCAGGGTAATGAGGATGAGGTAACAGAGATCAGGGTCATGTGGATGAGGACCAGAGATCAGGATTATGAAGATGAGGGAACAGAGATCGGGGTTATGAGGATGAGGTAGCAGAGATCAGGGTCATGTGGATTAGGTAACAGATCAGGGTTATGAGGATGAGGTAACAGATCAGGGTTATGAGGATTAGGTAACAGAGATCAGGGTCATGTGGATTAGGTAACAGATCAGGGTTATAAGGATGAGGTAACAGATCATGGTTATGAGGATGAGGGAACAGAGATCGGGGTCATGTGTATGAGGACCACAGATCAGGGTCATGTGGATGAGGACCAGAGATCATGAGTATGAGGATGAGGTAACAGAGATCAGGGTCCTTTGGATGTGGTAACAGATCAGGGCTATGAGGATGAGGTAACAGAAATCAGGGTGCTTTGGATCAGGTAACATAGATCAGAGTTATGAGGATGAGGTAACAGAGATTAGGGTTATGAGGATGAGTTAACATAGATCAGGGTTATGAGGATGAGGTAACAGAGATCGGGGTTATGAGGATGAGGTAACAGATAAGGGTTATGAGGATGAGGTAACAGATCAGGGTTATGAGTATGAGGTAACAGAGATCAGGGTTATGAGGACGAGGTAGCAGAGATCAGGGTCATGTGGATGAGGTAACAGATCAGGGTTATGAGGATGAGGTAACAGATCAGGGTTATGAGGATGAGGACCTAAGATCAGGGTTATGAGGATGAGGTAACAGAGATCAGAGTTTTTAGGATGAGGTAACAGATCAGGGTTATGAGGATGAGGTAACAGAGACCAGGGTCATGTGGATGAGGACCTAAGATCAGGGTTATGAGGATGAGGTAACAGAGATCAGAGTTATTAGGATGAGGTAACAGATCAGGGTTATGAGGATGAGGTAACAGAGATCAGGGTCATGTGGATGAGGACCAAAGATCAGGGTTATGAGGATGAGGTAACAGAGATCAGAGTTATTAGGATGATGTAACAGATCAGGGTTATGAGGATAAGGTAACAGAGATCAGGATCATGTGGATGAGGACCAGAGATCAGGGTTATGAGGATGAGGTAACAGAGATCAGAGTTATGATGATGAGGTAACATAGATCAGGGTTATGAGTATGAGGTAACAGAGATCAGGGTTATGAGGATGAGGTAGTAGAGATCGGGGTTATGAGGATGAGGTAACAGATCAGGGTTATGAGTATGAGGTAACAGAGATCAGGGTTATGAGGACGAGGTAGCAGAGATCAGGGTCATGTGGATGAGGTAACAGATCAGGGTTATGAGGATGAGGTAACAGATCAGGGTTATGAGGATGAGGACCTAAGATCAGGGTTATGAGGATGAGGTAACAGAGATCAGAGTTTTTAGGATGAGGTAACAGATCAGGGTTATGAGGATGAGGTAACAGAGACCAGGGTCATGTGGATGAGGACCTAAGATCAGGGTTATGAGGATGAGGTAACAGAGATCAGAGTTATTAGGATGAGGTAACAGATCAGGGTTATGAGGATGAGGTAACAGAGATCAGGGTCATGTGGATGAGGACCAGAGATCAGGGTTATGAGGATGAGGTAACAGAGATCAGAGTTATGATGATGAGGTAACAGATCAGGGTAATGAGGATGAGGTAACAGAGATCAGGGTCATGTGGATGAGGACCAGAGATCAGGGTTATGAAGATGAGGGAACAGAGATCGGGGTTATGAGGATGAGGTAGCAGAGATCAGGGTCATGTGGATTAGGTAACAGATCAGGGTTATGAGGATGAGGTAACAGATCAGGGTTATGAGGATGAGGTAACAGAGATCAGGGTCATGTGGATTAGGTAACAGATCAGGGTTATAAGGATGAGGTAACAGATCATGGTTATGAGGATGAGGGAACAGAGATCGGGGTCATGTGTATGAGGACCAGAGATCAGGGTCATGTGGATGAGGACCAGAGATCATGAGTATGAGGATGAGGTAACAGAGATCAGGGTTATGAAGATGAGGTAACAGAGGTCAGGGTTATGAGGATGAGGTAACAGAGATCAGAGTTATGAGGATGAGGTAACAGAGATCAGGGTCATGTGGATGAGGACCAGAGATCAGGGTTATGAGGATGAGGTAACAGAGATCAGAGTTATGAGGATGAGGTAACACTTCAGGGTTATGAGGATGAGGTAACAGAGATCAGGGTCATGTGGATGAGGACCAGAGATCAGGGTCCTGTGGATGAGGTAACAGAGATCAGAGTTATGATGATGAGGTAACAGATCAGGGTAATGAGGATGAGGTAACAGAGATCAGGGTCATGTGGATGAGGACCTAAGATCAGGGTTATGAGGATGAGGTAACAGAGATCAGAGTTATTAGGATGAGGTAACAGATCAGGGTTATGAGGATGAGGTAACAGATCAGGGTTATGAAGATGAGGTAACAGAGATCAGGGTTATGAGGATGAGGTAACATAGATCAGGGTCATGAGGATGTGGAAACAGAGAGATCAGGGTTATGAGGATGAGGTAACAGAGATCAGGGTCAAGTGGATGAGGACCAGAGATCATGAGTATGAGGATGAGGTAACAGAAATCAGGGTCCTTTGGATGTGGTAACAGATCAGGGCAATGAGGATGATGTAACAGATCAGGGTTATGAGGATGAGGTAACAGAGATCAGGGTTATGAGGATTAGGTAACAGAGATCAGGGTTATGAGGATGAGGTAACAGAGATCAGGGTTATGAGGATGAGGTAACAGAGTCAGGGTTATGAGGATGAGGTAGTAGAGATCAGGGTCATGAGGATGAGGTAACAGCAATCAGGGTGCTTTAACATAGATCAGGGTTATGAGGATGAGGTAACAGAGATCAGGGTTATGAGGATGAGGTAACAGATCAGGGTTATGAGGATGAGGTAACAGATCAGGGTTATGAGGATGAGGTAACAGATCAGGGTCTTGAAGATGAGGGAACAGAGATCGGGGTTATGAGGATGAGGTAGCAGAGATCTGGGTCATGTGGATGAGGTAACAGATCAGGTTTATGAGGATGAGGTAACAGATCAGGGTTATGAAGATGGGGGACAGAGATCAGGGTTATGAGGATGAGGTAACAGAGATCAGGGTTATGAGGATGAGGTAACAGGGATAAGGGTCATGTGGATGAGGACCAGATATCAGGGTTATGAGGATGAGGTAACAGAGATCAGGGTCCTTTGGATGTGGTAACAGATCAGGGCTATGAGGATGATGTAACAGATCAGGGTTATGAGGATGAGGTAACAGAGATCAGGGTTATGAGGATGAGGTAACAGGGATCAGGGTCATGTGGATGAGGACCAGATATCAGGGTTATGAGGATGAGGTAACAGAGATCAGGGTTATGAGGATGAGGTAACATAGATCAGGGTTATGAGTATGAGGTAACAGAGATCAGGGTTATGAGGATGAGGTAGTAGAGATCAGGGTCATGTGGATGAGGTAACATAAATCAGGGTGCTTTGGATCAGGTAACATAGATCAGGGTTATGAGGATGAGGTAACAGAGATCAGGGTTATGAGGATGAGGTAACAGATAACGGTTATGAGGATGAGGTAACAGATCAGGGTTATGAGTATGAGATAACAGAGATCAGGGTTATGAGGACGAGGTAGCAGAGATCAGGGTCATGTGGATGAGGTAACAGATCAGGGTTATGCGGATGAGGTAACAGATCAGGGTTATGAGGATGAAGTAACAGATCAGGGTTATGAGGATGATGTAACAGATCAGGGTTATGAGGATGAGGTAACAGGGATCAGAGTCACATGGATTAGATAACAGAGATCAGGGTTATGAGGATGAGGTAACAGAGATCAGGGTTATGAGGATGAGGTAACAGAGGTCAAGGTTATGAGGATGAGGTAACAGAGATCCGGGTTATGAGGATGAGGAAAAAGAGAGATCAGGGTTATGAGGATGAGGTAACAGAGATCAGGGTCAAGTGGATGAGGACCAGAGATCATGAGTATGAGGATGAGGTAACAGAGATCAGGGTCATGTGGATGAGGACCAGAGATCAGGGTTATGAGGATGAGGTAACAGAGATCAGAGTTATGATGATGAGGTAACAGATCAGGGTAATGAGGATGAGGTAACAGAGATCAGGGTCATGTGGATGAGGACCAGAGATCAGGGTTATGAGGATGAGGTACCAGAGATCAGAGTTATGATGATGAGGTAACAGATCAGGGTTATGAAGATGAGGTAACAGAGATCAGGGTTATGAGGATGAGGTAACATAGATCAGGGTCATGAGGATGTGGAAACAGAGAGATCAGGGTTATGAGGATGAGGTAACAGAGATCAGGGTCAAGTGGATGAGGACCAGAGATCATGAGTATGAGGATGAGGTAACAGAGATCAGGGTCCTTTGGATGTGGTAACAGATCAGGGCAATGAGGATGATGTAACAGATCAGGGTTATGAGGATGAGGTAACAGAGATCAGGGTTATGAGGATTAGGTAACAGAGATCAGGGTTATGAGGATGAGGTAACAGAGATCAGGGTTATGAGGATGAGGTAACAGAGTCAGGGTTATGAGGATGAGGTAGTAGAGATCAGGGTCATGAGGATGAGGTAACAGCAATCAGGGTGCTTTGGATCAGGTAACATAGATCAGGGTTATGAGGATGAGGTAACAGAGATCAGGGTTATGAGGATGAGGTAACATAGATCAGGGTTATGAGGATGAGGTAACAGAGATCAGGGTTATGAGGATGAGGTAACATAGATCAGGGTCATGTGGATGAGGTAACAGATCAGGGTTATGAGGATGAGGTAACAGATCAGGGTTATGAGGATGAGGTAACAGATCAGGGTCTTGAAGATGAGGGAACAGAGATCGGGGTTATGAGGATGAGGTAGCAGAGATCTGGGTCATGTGGATGAGGTAACATAAATCAGGGTGCTTTGGATCAGGTAACATAGATCAGGGTTATGAGGATGAGGTAGCAGAGATCAGGGTCATGTGGATTAGGTAACAGATCAGGGTTATGAGGATGAGGTAACAGATCAGGGTTATGAGGATGAGGTAACAGAGATCAGGGTCATGTGGATTAGGTAACAGATCAGGGTTATAAGGATGAGGTAACAGATCATGGTTATGAGGATGAGGGAACAGAGATCGGGGTCATGTGTATGAGGACCACAGATCAGGGTCATGTGGATGAGGACCAGAGATCATGAGTATGAGGATGAGGTAACAGAGATCAGGGTCCTTTGGATGTGGTAACAGATCAGGGCTATGAGGATGAGGTAACAGAAATCAGGGTGCTTTGGATCAGGTAACATAGATCAGAGTTATGAGGATGAGGTAACAGAGATTAGGGTTATGAGGATGAGTTAACATAGATCAGGGTTATGAGGATGAGGTAACAGAGATCGGGGTTATGAGGATGAGGTAACAGATAAGGGTTATGAGGATGAGGTAACAGATCAGGGTTATGAGTATGAGGTAACAGAGATCAGGGTTATGAGGATGAGGTAACAGAGATCAGGGTCCTTTGGATGTGGTAACAGATCAGGGCTATGAGGATGAGGTAACATAAATCAGGGTGCTTTGGATCAGGTAACATAGATCAGAGTTATGAGGATGAGGTAACAGAGATCAGGGTTTTGAGGATGAGGTAACATAGATCAGGGTTATGAGGATGAGGTAACAGAGATCGGGGTTATGAGGATGAGGTAACAGATCAGGGTTATGAGTATGAGGTAACAGAGATCAGGGTTATGAGGACGAGGTAGCAGAGATCAGGGTCATGTGGATGAGGTAACAGATCAGAGTTATGAGGATGAGGTAACAGATCAGGGTTATGTGGATGAGGACCTAAGATCAGGGTTATGAGGATGAGGTAACAGAGATCAGAGTTTTTAGGATGAGGTAACAGATCAGGGTTATGAGGATGAGGTAACAGAGACCAGGGTCATGTGGATGAGGACCTAAGATCAGGGTTATGAGGATGAGGTAACAGAGATCAGAGTTATTAGGATGAGGTAACAGATCAGGGTTATGAGGATGAGGTAACAGAGATCAGGGTCATGTGGATGAGGACCAGAGATCAGGGTTATGAGGATGAGGTAACAGAGATCAGAGTTATGATGATGAGGTAACACTTCAGGGTTATGAGGATGAGGTAACAGAGATCAGGGTCATGTGGATGAGGACCAGAGATCAGGGTTATGAAGATGAGGGAACAGAGATCGGGGTTATGAGGATGAGGTAGCAGAGATCAGGGTCATGTGGATTAGGTAACAGATCAGGGTTATGAGGATGAGGTAACAGATCAGGGTTATGAGGATGAGGTAACAGAGATCAGGGTCATGTGGATTAGGTAACAGATCAGGGTTATAAGGATGAGGTAACAGATCATGGTTATGAGGATGAGGGAACAGAGATCGGGGTCATGTGTATGAGGACCAGAGATCAGGGTCATGTGGATGAGGACCAGAGATCATGAGTATGAGGATGAGGTAACAGAGATCAGGGTTATGAAGATGAGGTAACAGAGGTCAGGGTTATGAGGATGAGGTAACAGAGATCAGAGTTATGAGGATGAGGTAACAGAGATCAGGGTCATGTGGATGAGGACCAGAGATCAGGGTTATGAGGATGAGGTAACAGAGATCAGAGTTATGAGGATGAGGTAACACTTCAGGGTTATGAGGATGAGGTAACAGAGATCAGGGTCATGTGGATGAGGACCAGAGATCAGGGTCCTGTGGATGAGGTAACAGAGATCAGAGTTATGATGATGAGGTAACAGATCAGGGTAATGAGGATGAGGTAACAGAGATCAGGGTCATGTGGATGAGGACCTAAGATCAGGGTTATGAGGATGAGGTAACAGAGATCAGAGTTATTAGGATGAGGTAACAGATCAGGGTTATGAGGATGAGGTAACAGATCAGGGTTATGAAGATGAGGTAACAGAGATCAGGGTTATGAGGATGAGGTAACATAGATCAGGGTCATGAGGATGTGGAAACAGAGAGATCAGGGTTATGAGGATGAGGTAACAGAGATCAGGGTCAAGTGGATGAGGACCAGAGATCATGAGTATGAGGATGAGGTAAAAGAAATCAGGGTCCTTTGGATGTGGTAACAGATCAGGGCAATGAGGATGATGTAACAGATCAGGGTTATGAGGATGAGGTAACTGAGATCAGGGTTATGAGGATTAGGTAACAGAGATCAGGGTTATGAGGATGAGGTAACAGAGATCAGGGTTATGAGGATGAGGTAACAGAGTCAGGGTTATGAGGATGAGGTAGTAGAGATCAGGGTCATGAGGATGAGGTAACAGCAATCAGGGTGCTTTAACATAGATCAGGGTAATGAGGATGAGGTAACAGAGATCAGGGTTATGAGGATGAGGTAACATAGATCAGGGTTATGAGGATGAGGTAACAGAGATCAGGGTTATGAGGATGAGGTAACATAGATCAGGGTCATGTGGATGAGGTAACAGATCAGGGTTATGAGGATGAGGTAACAGATCAGGGTTATGAGGATGAGGTAACAGATCAGGGTCTTGAAGATGAGGGAACAGAGATCGGGGTTATGAGGATGAGGTAGCAGAGATCTGGGTCATGTGGATGAGGTAACAGATCAGGGTTATGAGGATGAGGTAACAGATCAGGGTTATGAAGATGGGGGACAGAGATCAGGGTTATGAGGATGAGGTAACAGAGATCAGGGTTATGAGGATGAGGTAACAGGGATCAGGGTCATGTGGATGAGGACCAGATATCAGGGTTATGAGGATGAGGTAACAGAGATCAGGGTCCTTTGGATGTGGTAACAGATCAGGGCTATGAGGATGATGTAACAGATCAGGGTTATGAGGATGAGGTAACAGAGATCAGGGTTATGAGGATGAGGTAACAGGGATCAGGGTCATGTGGATGAGGACCAGATATCAGGGTTATGAGGATGAGGTAACAGAGATCCGGGTTATGAGGATGAGGTAACATAGATCAGGGTTATGAGTATGAGGTAACAGAGATCAGGGTTATGAGGATGAGGTAGTAGAGATCAGGGTCATGTGGATGAGGTAACATAAATCAGGGTGCTTTGGATCAGGTAACATAGATCAGGGTTATGAGGATGAGGTAACAAAGATCAGGGTTATGAGGATGAGGTAACAGATAAGGGTTATGAGGATGAGGTAACAGATCAGGGTTATGAGTATGAGGTAACAGAGATCAGGGTTATGAGGACGAGGTAGCAGAGATCAGGGTCATGTGGATGAGGTAACAGATCAGGGTTATGCGGATGAGGTAACAGATCAGGGTTATGAGGATGAAGTAACAGATCAGGGTTATGAGGATGATGTAACAGATCAGGGTTATGAGGATGAGGTAACAGGGATCAGAGTCACATGGATTAGATAACAGAGATCAGGGTTATGAGGATGAGGTAACAGAGATCAGGGTTATGAGGATGAGGTAACAGAGGTCAAGGTTATGAGGATGAGGTAACAGAGATCAGGGTTATGAGGATGAGGAAAAAGAGAGATCAGGGTTATGAGGATGAGGTAACAGAGATCAGGGTCAAGTGGATGAGGACCAGAGATCATGAGTATGAGGATGAGGTAACAGAGATCAGGGTCATGTGGATGAGGACCAGAGATCAGGGTTATGAGGATGAGGTAACAGAGATCAGAGTTATGATGATGAGGTAACAGATCAGGGTAATGAGGATGAGGTAACAGAGATCAGGGTCATGTGGATGAGGACCAGAGATCAGGGTTATGAGGATGAGGTACCAGAGATCAGAGTTATGATGATGAGGTAACAGATCAGGGTTATGAAGATGAGGTAACAGAGATCAGGGTTATGAGGATGAGGTAACATAGATCAGGGTCATGAGGATGTGGAAACAGAGAGATCAGGGTTATGAGGATGAGGTAACAGAGATCAGGGTCAAGTGGATGAGGACCAGAGATCATGAGTATGAGGATGAGGTAACAGAAATCAGGGTCCTTTGGATGTGGTAACAGATCAGGGCAATGAGGATGATGTAACAGATCAGGGTTATGAGGATGAGGTAACTGAGATCAGGGTTATGAGGATTAGGTAACAGAGATCAGGGTTATGAGGATGAGGTAACAGAGATCAGGGTTATGAGGATGAGGTAACAGAGTCAGGGTTATGAGGATGAGGTAGTAGAGATCAGGGTCATGAGGATGAGGTAACAGCAATCAGGGTGCTTTAACATAGATCAGGGTTATGAGGATGAGGTAACAGAGATCAGGGTTATGAGGATGAGGTAACATAGATCAGGGTTATGAGGATGAGGTAACAGAGATCAGGGTTATGAGGATGAGGTAACATAGATCAGGGTCATGTGGATGAGGTAACAGATCAGGGTTATGAGGATGAGGTAACAGATCAGGGTTATGAGGATGAGGTAACAGATCAGGGTCTTGAAGATGAGGGAACAGAGATCGGGGTTATGAGGATGAGGTAGCAGAGATCTGGGTCATGTGGATGAGGTAACAGATCAGGGTTATGAGGATGAGGTAACAGATCAGGGTTATGAAGATGGGGGACAGAGATCAGGGTTATGAGGATGAGGTAACAGAGATCAGGGTTATGAGGATGAGGTAACAGGGATCAGGGTCATGTGGATGAGGACCAGATATCAGGGTTATGAGGATGAGGTAACAGAGATCAGGGTCCTTTGGATGTGGTAACAGATCAGGGCTATGAGGATGATGTAACAGATCAGGGTTATGAGGATGAGGTAACAGAGATCAGGGTTATGAGGATGAGGTAACAGGGATCAGGGTCATGTGGATGAGGACCAGATATCAGGGTTATGAGGATGAGGTAACATAGATCAGGGTTATGAGTATGAGGTAACAGAGATCAGGGTTATGAGGATGAGGTAGTAGAGATCAGGGTCATGTGGATGAGGTAACATAAATCAGGTTGCTTTGGATCAGGTAACATAGATCAGGGTTATGAGGATGAGGTAACAAAGATCAGGGTTATGAGGATGAGGTAACAGATAAGGGTTATGAGGATGAGGTAACAGATCAGGGTTATGAGTATGAGGTAACAGAGATCAGGGTTATGAGGACGAGGTAGCAGAGATCAGGGTCATGTGGATGAGGTAACAGATCAGGGTTATGCGGATGAGGTAACAGATCAGGGTTATGAGGATGAAGTAACAGATCAGGGTTATGAGGATGATGTAACAGATCAGGGTTATGAGGATGAGGTAACAGGGATCAGAGTCACATGGATTAGATAACAGAGATCAGGGTTATGAGGATGAGGTAACAGAGATCAGGGTTATGAGGATGAGGTAACAGAGGTCAAGGTTATGAGGATGAGGTAACAGAGATCAGGGTTATGAGGATGAGGAAAAAGAGAGATCAGGGTTATGAGGATGAGGTAACAGAGATCAGGGTCAAGTGGATGAGGACCAGAGATCATGAGTATGAGGATGAGGTAACAGAGATCAGGGTCATGTGGATGAGGACCAGAGATCAGGGTTATGAGGATGAGGTAACAGAGATCAGAGTTATGATGATGAGGTAACAGATCAGGGTAATGAGGATGAGGTAACAGAGATCAGGGTCATGTGGATGAGGACCAGAGATCAGGGTTATGAGGATGAGGTACCAGAGATCAGAGTTATGATGATGAGGTAACAGATCAGGGTTATGAAGATGAGGTAACAGAGATCAGGGTTATGAGGATGAGGTAACATAGATCAGGGTCATGAGGATGTGGAAACAGAGAGATCAGGGTTATGAGGATGAGGTAACAGAGATCAGGGTCAAGTGGATGAGGACCAGAGATCATGAGTATGAGGATGAGGTAACAGAGATCAGGGTCCTTTGGATGTGGTAACAGATCAGGGCAATGAGGATGATGTAACAGATCAGGGTTATGAGGATGAGGTAACAGAGATCAGGGTTATGAGGATTAGGTAACAGAGATCAGGGTTATGAGGATGAGGTAACAGAGATCAGGGTTATGAGGATGAGGTAACAGAGTCAGGGTTATGAGGATGAGGTAGTAGAGATCAGGGTCATGAGGATGAGGTAACAGCAATCAGGGTGCTTTGGATCAGGTAACATAGATCAGGGTTATGAGGATGAGGTAACAGAGATCAGGGTTATGAGGATGAGGTAACATAGATCAGGGTTATGAGGATGAGGTAACAGAGATCAGGGTTATGAGGATGAGGTAACATAGATCAGGGTCATGTGGATGAGGTAACAGATCAGGGTTATGAGGATGAGGTAACAGATCAGGGTTATGAGGATGAGGTAACAGATCAGGGTCTTGAAGATGAGGGAACAGAGATCGGGGTTATGAGGATGAGGTAGCAGAGATCTGGGTCATGTGGATGAGGTAACATAAATCAGGGTGCTTTGGATCAGGTAACATAGATCAGGGTTATGAGGATGAGGTAGCAGAGATCAGGGTCATGTGGATTAGGTAACAGATCAGGGTTATGAGGATGAGGTAACAGATCAGGGTTATGAGGATGAGGTAACAGAGATCAGGGTCATGTGGATTAGGTAACAGATCAGGGTTATAAGGATGAGGTAACAGATCATGGTTATGAGGATGAGGGAACAGAGATCGGGGTCATGTGTATGAGGACCACAGATCAGGGTCATGTGGATGAGGACCAGAGATCATGAGTATGAGGATGAGGTAACAGAGATCAGGGTCCTTTGGATGTGGTAACAGATCAGGGCTATGAGGATGAGGTAACAGAAATCAGGGTGCTTTGGATCAGGTAACATAGATCAGAGTTATGAGGATGAGGTAACAGAGATTAGGGTTATGAGGATGAGTTAACATAGATCAGGGTTATGAGGATGAGGTAACAGAGATCGGGGTTATGAGGATGAGGTAACAGATAAGGGTTATGAGGATGAGGTAACAGATCAGGGTTATGAGTATGAGGTAACAGAGATCAGGGTTATGAGGATGAGGTAACAGCGATCAGGGTCCTTTGGATGTGGTAACAGATCAGGGCTATGAGGATGAGGTAACATAAATCAGGGTGCTTTGGATCAGGTAACATAGATCAGAGTTATGAGGATGAGGTAACAGAGATCAGGGTTATGAGGATGAGGTAACATAGATCAGGGTTATGAGGATGAGGTAACAGAGATCGGGGTTATGAGGATGAGGTAACAGATCAGGGTTATGAGTATGAGGTAACAGAGATCAGGGTTATGAGGACGAGGTAGCAGAGATCAGGGTCATGTGGATGAGGTAACAGATCAGGGTTATGAGGATGAGGTAACAGATCAGGGTTATAAGGATGAGGACCTAAGATCAGGGTTATGAGGATGAGGTAACAGAGATCAGAGTTTTTAGGATGAGGTAACAGATCAGGGTTATGAGGATGAGGTAACAGAGACCAGGGTCATGTGGATGAGGACCTAAGATCAGGGTTATGAGGATGAGGTAACAGAGATCAGAGTTATTAGGATGAGGTAACAGATCAGGGTTATGAGGATGAGGTAACAGAGATCAGGGTCATGTGGATGAGGACCAGAGATCAGGGTTATGAGGATGAGGTAACAGAGATCAGAGTTATGATGGTGAGGTAACAGATCAGGGTAATGAGGATGAGGTAACAGAGATCAGGGTCATGTGGATGAGGACCAGAGATCAGGGTTATGAAGATGAGGGAACAGAGATCGGGGTTATGAGGATGAGGTAGCAGAGATCAGGGTCATGTGGATTAGGTAACAGATCAGGGTTATGAGGATGAGGTAACAGATCAGGGTTATGAGGATGAGGTAACAGAGATCAGGGTCATGTGGATTAGGTAACAGATCAGGGTTATAAGGATGAGGTAACAGATCATGGTTATGAGGATGAGGGAACAGAGATCGGGGTCATGTGTATGAGGACCAGAGATCAGGGTCATGTGGATGAGGACCAGAGATCATGAGTATGAGGATGAGGTAACAGAGATCAGGGTTATGAAGATGAGGTAACAGAGGTCAGGGTTATGAGGATGAGGTAACAGAGATCAGAGTTATGAGGATGAGGTAACAGAGATCAGGGTCATGTGGATGAGGACCAGAGATCAGGGTTATGAGGATGAGGTAACAGAGATCAGAGTTATGAGGATGAGGTAACACTTCAGGGTTATGAGGATGAGGTAACAGAGATCAGGGTCATGTGGATGAGGACCAGAGATCAGGGTCCTGTGGATGAGGTAACAGAGATCAGAGTTATGATGATGAGGTAACAGATCAGGGTAATGAGGATGAGGTAACAGAGATCAGGGTCATGTGGATGAGGACCTAAGATCAGGGTTATGAGGATGAGGTAACAGAGATCAGAGTTATTAGGATGAGGTAACAGATCAGGGTTATGAGGATGAGGTAACAGATCAGGGTTATGAAGATGAGGTAACAGAGATCAGGGTTATGAGGATGAGGTAACATAGATCAGGGTCATGAGGATGTGGAAACAGAGAGATCAGGGTTATGAGGATGAGGTAACAGAGATCAGGGTCAAGTGGATGAGGACCAGAGATCATGAGTATGAGGATGAGGTAACAGAAATCAGGGTCCTTTGGATGTGGTAACAGATCAGGGAAATGAGGATGATGTAACAGATCAGGGTTATGAGGATGAGGTAACAGAGATCAGGGTTATGAGGATTAGGTAACAGAGATCAGGGTTATGAGGATGAGGTAACAGAGATCAGGGTTATGAGGATGAGGTAACAGAGTCAGGGTTATGAGGATGAGGTAGTAGAGATCAGGGTCATGAGGATGAGGTAACAGCAATCAGGGTGCTTTAACATAGATCAGGGTTATGAGGATGAGGTAACAGAGATCAGGGTTATGAGGATGAGGTAACATAGATCAGGGTTATGAGGATGAGGTAACAGAGATCAGGGTTATGAGGATGAGGTAACATAGATCAGGGTCATGTGGATGAGGTAACAGATCAGGGTTATGAGGATGAGGTAACAGATCAGGGTTATGAGGATGAGGTAACAGATCAGGGTCTTGAAGATGAGGGAACAGAGATCGGGGTTATGAGGATGAGGTAGCAGAGATCTGGGTCATGTGGATGAGGTAACAGATCAGGGTTATGAGGATGAGGTAACAGATCAGGGTTATGAAGATGGGGGACAGAGATCAGGGTTATGAGGATGAGGTAACAGAGATCAGGGTTATGAGGATGAGGTAACAGAGATCGGGGTTATGAGGATGAGGTAACAGATCAGGGTAATGAGGATGAGGTAACAGAGATCAGGGTCATGTGGATGAGGACCTAAGATCAGGGTTATGAGGATGAGGTAACAGAGATCAGAGTTATTAGGATGAGGTAACAGATCAGGGTTATGAGGATGAGGTAACAGATCAGGGTTATGAAGATGAGGTATTAGAGATCAGGGTTATGAGGATGAGGTAACATAGATCAGGGTCATGAGGATGTGGAAACAGAGAGATCAGGGTTATGAGGATGAGGTAACAGAGATCAGGGTCAAGTGGATGAGGACCAGAGATCATGAGTATGAGGATGAGGTAACAGAAATCAGGGTCCTTTGGATGTGGTAACAGATCAGGGAAATGAGGATGATGTAACAGATCAGGGTTATGAGGATGAGGTAACAGAGATCAGGGTTATGAGGATTAGGTAACAGAGATCAGGGTTATGAGGATGAGGTAACAGAGATCAGGGTTATGAGGATGAGGTAACAGAGTCAGGGTTATGAGGATGAGGTAGTAGAGATCAGGGTCATGAGGATGAGGTAACAGCAATCAGGGTGCTTTAACATAGATCAGGGTTATGAGGATGAGGTAACAGAGATCAGGGTTATGAGGATGAGGTAACATAGATCAGGGTTATGAGGATGAGGTAACAGAGATCAGGGTTATGAGGATGAGGTAACATAGATCAGGGTCATGTGGATGAGGTAACAGATCAGGGTTATGAGGATGAGGTAACAGATCAGGGTTATGAGGATGAGGTAACAGATCAGGGTCTTGAAGATGAGGGAACAGAGATCGGGGTTATGAGGATGAGGTAGCAGAGATCTGGGTCATGTGGATGAGGTAACAGATCAGGGTTATGAGGATGAGGTAACAGATCAGGGTTATGAAGATGGGGGACAGAGATCAGGGTTATGAGGATGAGGTAACAGAGATCAGGGTTATGAGGATGAGGTAACAGAGATCGGGGTTATGAGGATGAGGTAACAGATCAGGGTTATGAGTATGAGGTAACAGAGATCAGGGTTATGAGGACGAGGTAGCAGAGATCAGGGTCATGTGGATGAGGTAACAGATCAGAGTTATGAGGATGAGGTAACAGATCAGGGTTATGTGGATGAGGACCTAAGATCAGGGTTATGAGGATGAGGTAACAGAGATCAGAGTTTTTAGGATGAGGTAACAGATCAGGGTTATGAGGATGAGGTAACAGAGACCAGGGTCATGTGGATGAGGACCTAAGATCAGGGTTATGAGGATGAGGTAACAGAGATCAGAGTTATTAGGATGAGGTAACAGATCAGGGTTATGAGGATGAGGTAACAGAGATCAGGGTCATGTGGATGAGGTAACAGAGATCAGAGTTATGATGATGAGGTAACAGATCAGGGTAATGAGGATGAGGTAACAGAGATCAGGGTCATGTGGATGAGGACCAGAGATCAGGGTTATGAAGATGAGGGAACAGAGATCGGGGTTATGAGGATGGGGTAGCAGAGATCAGGGTCATGTGGATTAGGTAACAGATCAGGGTTATGAGGATGAGGTAACAGATCAGGGTTATGAGGATGAGGTATCAGAGATCAGGGTCATGTGGATTAGGTAACAGATCAGGGTTATAAGGATGAGGTAACAGATCATGGTTATGAGGATGAGGGAACAGAGATCGGGGTCATGTGTATGAGGACCAGAGATCAGGGTCATGTGGATGAGGACCAGAGATCATGAGTATGAGGATGAGGTAACAGAGATCAGGGTTATGAAGATGAGGTAACAGAGGTCAGGGTTATGAGGATGAGGTAACAGAGATCAGAGTTATGAGGATGAGGTAACAGAGATCAGGGTCATGTGGATGAGGACCAGAGATCAGGGTTATGAGGATGAGGTAACAGAGATCAGAGTTATGAGGATGAGGTAACACTTCAGGGTTATGAGGATGAGGTAACAGAGATCAGGGTCATGTGGATGAGGACCAGAGATCAGGGTCCTGTGGATGAGGTAACAGAGATCAGAGTTATGATGATGAGGTAACAGATCAGGGTAATGAGGATGAGGTAACAGAGATCAGGGTCATGTGGATGAGGACCTAAGATCAGGGTTATGAGGATGAGGTAACAGAGATCAGAGTTATTAGGATGAGGTAACAGATCAGGGTTATGAGGATGAGGTAACAGATCAGGGTTATGAGGATGAGGTAACAGAGATCAGGGTCATGTGGATTAGGTAACAGATCAGGGTTATAAGGATGAGGTAACAGATCATGGTTATGAGGATGAGGGAACAGAGATCGGGGTCATGTGTATGAGGACCAGAGATCAGGGTCATGTGGATGAGGACCAGAGATCATGAGTATGAGGATGAGGTAACAGAGATCAGGGTTATGAAGATGAGGTAACAGAGGTCAGGGTTATGAGGATGAGGTAACAGAGATCAGAGTTATGAGGATGAGGTAACAGAGATCAGGGTCATGTGGATGAGGACCAGAGATCAGGGTTATGAGGATGAGGTAACAGAGATCAGAGTTATGAGGATGAGGTAACACTTCAGGGTTATGAGGATGAGGTAACAGAGATCAGGGTCATGTGGATGAGGACCAGAGATCAGGGTCCTGTGGATGAGGTAACAGAGATCAGAGTTATGATGATGAGGTAACAGATCAGGGTAATGAGGATGAGGTAACAGAGATCAGGGTCATGTGGATGAGGACCTAAGATCAGGGTTATGAGGATGAGGTAACAGAGATCAGAGTTATTAGGATGAGGTAACAGATCAGGGTTATGAGGATGAGGTAACAGATCAGGGTTATGAAGATGAGGTAACAGAGATCAGGGTTATGAGGATGAGGTAACATAGATCAGGGTCATGAGGATGTGGAAACAGAGAGATCAGGGTTATGAGGATGAGGTAACAGAGATCAGGGTCAAGTGGATGAGGACCAGAGATCATGAGTATGAGGATGAGGTAACAGAAATCAGGGTCCTTTGGATGTGGTAACAGATCAGGGAAATGAGGATGATGTAACAGATCAGGGTTATGAGGATGAGGTAACAGAGATCAGGGTTATGAGGATTAGGTAACAGAGATCAGGGTTATGAGGATGAGGTAACAGAGATCAGGGTTATGAGGATGAGGTAACAGAGTCAGGGTTATGAGGATGAGGTAGTAGAGATCAGGGTCATGAGGATGAGGTAACAGCAATCAGGGTGCTTTAACATAGATCAGGGTTATGAGGATGAGGTAACAGAGATCAGGGTTATGAGGATGAGGTAACATAGATCAGGGTTATGAGGATGAGGTAACAGAGATCAGGGTTATGAGGATGAGGTAACATAGATCAGGGTCATGTGGATGAGGTAACAGATCAGGGTTATGAGGATGAGGTAACAGATCAGGGTTATGAGGATGAGGTAACAGATCAGGGTCTTGAAGATGAGGGAACAGAGATCGGGGTTATGAGGATGAGGTAGCAGAGATCTGGGTCATGTGGATGAGGTAACAGATCAGGGTTATGAGGATGAGGTAACAGATCAGGGTTATGAAGATGGGGGACAGAGATCAGGGTTATGAGGATGAGGTAACAGAGATCAGGGTTATGAGGATGAGGTAACAGAGATCGGGGTTATGAGGATGAGGTAACAGATCAGGGTTATGAGTATGAGGTAACAGAGATCAGGGTTATGAGGACGAGGTAGCAGAGATCAGGGTCATGTGGATGAGGTAACAGATCAGAGTTATGAGGATGAGGTAACAGATCAGGGTTATGTGGATGAGGACCTAAGATCAGGGTTATGAGGATGAGGTAACAGAGATCAGAGTTTTTAGGATGAGGTAACAGATCAGGGTTATGAGGATGAGGTAACAGAGACCAGGGTCATGTGGATGAGGACCTAAGATCAGGGTTATGAGGATGAGGTAACAGAGATCAGAGTTATTAGGATGAGGTAACAGATCAGGGTTATGAGGATGAGGTAACAGAGATCAGGGTCATGTGGATGAGGACCAGAGATCAGGGTTATGAGGATGAGGTAACAGAGATCAGAGTTATGATGATGAGGTAACAGATCAGGGTAATGAGGATGAGGTAACAGAGATCAGGGTCATGTGGATGAGGACCAGAGATCAGGGTTATGAAGATGAGGGAACAGAGATCGGGGTTATGAGGATGAGGTAGCAGAGATCAGGGTCATGTGGATTAGGTAACAGATCAGGGTTATGAGGATGAGGTAACAGATCAGGGTTATGAGGATGAGGTAACAGAGATCAGGGTCATGTGGATTAGGTAACAGATCAGGGTTATAAGGATGAGGTAACAGATCATGGTTATGAGGATGAGGGAACAGAGATCGGGGTCATGTGTATGAGGACCAGAGATCAGGGTCATGTGGATGAGGACCAGAGATCATGAGTATGAGGATGAGGTAACAGAGATCAGGGTTATGAAGATGAGGTAACAGAGGTCAGGGTTATGAGGATGAGGTAACAGAGATCAGAGTTATGAGGATGAGGTAACAGAGATCAGGGTCATGTGGATGAGGACCAGAGATCAGGGTTATGAGGATGAGGTAACAGAGATCAGAGTTATGAGGATGAGGTAACACTTCAGGGTTATGAGGATGAGGTAACAGAGATCAGGGTCATGTGGATGAGGACCAGAGATCAGGGTCCTGTGGATGAGGTAACAGAGATCAGAGTTATGATGATGAGGTAACAGATCAGGGTAATGAGGATGAGGTAACAGAGATCAGGGTCATGTGGATGAGGACCTAAGATCAGGGTTATGAGGATGAGGTAACAGAGATCAGAGTTATTAGGATGAGGTAACAGATCAGGGTTATGAGGATGAGGTAACAGATCAGGGTTATGAAGATGAGGTAACAGAGATCAGGGTTATGAGGATGAGGTAACATAGATCAGGGTCATGAGGATGTGGAAACAGAGAGATCAGGGTTATGAGGATGAGGTAACAGAGATCAGGGTCAAGTGGATGAGGACCAGAGATCATGAGTATGAGGATGAGGTAACAGAAATCAGGGTCCTTTGGATGTGGTAACAGATCAGGGCAATGAGGATGATGTAACAGATCAGGGTTATGAGGATGAGGTAACTGAGATCAGGGTTATGAGGATTAGGTAACAGAGATCAGGGTTATGAGGATGAGGTAACAGAGATCAGGGTTATGAGGATGAGGTAACAGAGTCAGGGTTATGAGGATGAGGTAGTAGAGATCAGGGTCATGAGGATGAGGTAACAGCAATCAGGGTGCTTTAACATAGATCAGGGTTATGAGGATGAGGTAACAGAGATCAGGGTTATGAGGATGAGGTAACATAGATCAGGGTTATGAGGATGAGGTAACAGAGATCAGGGTTATGAGGATGAGGTAACATAGATCAGGGTCATGTGGATGAGGTAACAGATCAGGGTTATGAGGATGAGGTAACAGATCAGGGTTATGAGGATGAGGTAACAGATCAGGGTCTTGAAGATGAGGGAACAGAGATCGGGGTTATGAGGATGAGGTAGCAGAGATCTGGGTCATGTGGATGAGGTAACAGATCAGGGTTATGAGGATGAGGTAACAGATCAGGGTTATGAAGATGGGGGACAGAGATCAGGGTTATGAGGATGAGGTAACAGAGATCAGGGTTATGAGGATGAGGTAACAGGGATCAGGGTCATGTGGATGAGGACCAGATATCAGGGTTATGTGGATGAGGTAACATAAATCAGGGTGCTTTGGATCAGGTAACATAGATCAGGGTCCTTTGGATGTGGTAACAGATCAGGGCTATGAGGATGATGTAACAGATCAGGGTTATGAGGATGAGGTAACAGAGATCAGGGTTATGAGGATGAGGTAACAGGGATCAGGGTCATGTGGATGAGGACCAGATATCAGGGTTATGAGGATGAGGTAACAGAGATCCGGGTTATGAGGATGAGGTAACATAGATCAGGGTTATGAGTATGAGGTAACAGAGATCAGGGTTATGAGGATGAGGTAGTAGAGATCAGGGTCATGTGGATGAGGTAACATAAATCAGGGTGCTTTGGATCAGGTAACATAGATCAGGGTTATGAGGATGAGGTAACAAAGATCAGGGTTATGAGGATGAGGTAACAGATAAGGGTTATGAGGATGAGGTAACAGATCAGGGTTATGAGTATGAGGTAACAGAGATCAGGGTTATGAGGACGAGGTAGCAGAGATCAGGGTCATGTGGATGAGGTAACAGATCAGGGTTATGCGGATGAGGTAACAGATCAGGGTTATGAGGATGAAGTAACAGATCAGGGTTATGAGGATGATGTAACAGATCAGGGTTATGAGGATGAGGTAACAGGGATCAGAGTCACATGGATTAGATAACAGAGATCAGGGTTATGAGGATGAGGTAACAGAGATCAGGGTTATGAGGATGAGGTAACAGAGGTCAAGGTTATGAGGATGAGGTAACAGAGATCAGGGTTATGAGGATGAGGAAAAAGAGAGATCAGGGTTATGAGGATGAGGTAACAGAGATCAGGGTCAAGTGGATGAGGACCAGAGATCATGAGTATGAGGATGAGGTAACAGAGATCAGGGTCATGTGGATGAGGACCAGAGATCAGGGTTATGAGGATGAGGTAACAGAGATCAGAGTTATGATGATGAGGTAACAGATCAGGGTAATGAGGATGAGGTAACAGAGATCAGGGTCATGTGGATGAGGACCAGAGATCAGGGTTATGAGGATGAGGTACCAGAGATCAGAGTTATGATGATGAGGTAACAGATCAGGGTTATGAAGATGAGGTAACAGAGATCAGGGTTATGAGGATGAGGTAACATAGATCAGGGTCATGAGGATGTGGAAACAGAGAGATCAGGGTTATGAGGATGAGGTAACAGAGATCAGGGTCAAGTGGATGAGGACCAGAGATCATGAGTATGAGGATGAGGTAACAGAGATCAGGGTCCTTTGGATGTGGTAACAGATCAGGGCAATGAGGATGATGTAACAGATCAGGGTTATGAGGATGAGGTAACAGAGATCAGGGTTATGAGGATTAGGTAACAGAGATCAGGGTTATGAGGATGAGGTAACAGAGATCAGGGTTATGAGGATGAGGTAACAGAGTCAGGGTTATGAGGATGAGGTAGTAGAGATCAGGGTCATGAGGATGAGGTAACAGCAATAAGGGTGCTTTGGATCAGGTAACATAGATCAGGGTTATGAGGATGAGGTAACAGAGATCAGGGTTATGAGGATGAGGTAACATAGATCAGGGTTATGAGGATGAGGTAACAGAGATCAGGGTTATGAGGATGAGGTAACATAGATCAGGGTCATGTGGATGAGGTAACAGATCAGGGTTATGAGGATGAGGTAACAGATCAGGGTTATGAGGATGAGGTAACAGATCAGGGTCTTGAAGATGAGGGAACAGAGATCGGGGTTATGAGGATGAGGTAGCAGAGATCTGGGTCATGTGGATGAGGTAACATAAATCAGGGTGCTTTGGATCAGGTAACATAGATCAGGGTTATGAGGATGAGGTAGCAGAGATCAGGGTCATGTGGATTAGGTAACAGATCAGGGTTATGAGGATGAGGTAACAGATCAGGGTTATGAGGATGAGGTAACAGAGATCAGGGTCATGTGGATTAGGTAACAGATCAGGGTTATAAGGATGAGGTAACAGATCATGGTTATGAGGATGAGGGAACAGAGATCGGGGTCATGTGTATGAGGACCACAGATCAGGGTCATGTGGATGAGGACCAGAGATCATGAGTATGAGGATGAGGTAACAGAGATCAGGGTCCTTTGGATGTGGTAACAGATCAGGGCTATGAGGATGAGGTAACAGAAATCAGGGTGCTTTGGATCAGGTAACATAGATCAGAGTTATGAGGATGAGGTAACAGAGATTAGGGTTATGAGGATGAGTTAACATAGATCAGGGTTATGAGGATGAGGTAACAGAGATCGGGGTTATGAGGATGAGGTAACAGATAAGGGTTATGAGGATGAGGTAACAGATCAGGGTTATGAGTATGAGGTAACAGAGATCAGGGTTATGAGGATGAGGTAACAGAGATCAGGGTCCTTTGGATGTGGTAACAGATCAGGGCTATGAGGATGAGGTAACATAAATCAGGGTGCTTTGGATCAGGTAACATAGATCAGAGTTATGAGGATGAGGTAACAGAGATCAGGGTTATGAGGATGAGGTAACATAGATCAGGGTTATGAGGATGAGGTAACAGAGATCGGGGTTATGAGGATGAGGTAACAGATCAGGGTTATGAGTATGAGGTAACAGAGATCAGGGTTATGAGGACGAGGTAGCAGAGATCAGGGTCATGTGGATGAGGTAACAGATCAGGGTTATGAGGATGAGGTAACAGATCAGGGTTATGAGGATGAGGACCTAAGATCAGGGTTATGAGGATGAGGTAACAGAGATCAGAGTTTTTAGGATGAGGTAACAGATCAGGGTTATGAGGATGAGGTAACAGAGACCAGGGTCATGTGGATGAGGACCTAAGATCAGGGTTATGAGGATGAGGTAACAGAGATCAGAGTTATTAGGATGAGGTAACAGATCAGGGTTATGAGGATGAGGTAACAGAGATCAGGGTCATGTGGATGAGGACCAGAGATCAGGGTTATGAGGATGAGGTAACAGAGATCAGAGTTATGATGATGAGGTAACAGATCAGGGTAATGAGGATGAGGTAACAGAGATCAGGGTCATGTGGATGAGGACCAGAGATCAGGGTTATGAAGATGAGGGAACAGAGATCGGGGTTATGAGGATGAGGTAGCAGAGATCAGGGTCATGTGGATTAGGTAACAGATCAGGGTTATGAGGATGAGGTAACAGATCAGGGTTATGAGGATGAGGTAACAGAGATCAGGGTCATGTGGATTAGGTAACAGATCAGGGTTATAAGGATGAGGTAACAGATCATGGTTATGAGGATGAGGGAACAGAGATCGGGGTCATGTGTATGAGGACCAGAGATCAGGGTCATGTGGATGAGGACCAGAGATCATGAGTATGAGGATGAGGTAACAGAGATCAGGGTTATGAAGATGAGGTAACAGAGGTCAGGGTTATGAGGATGAGGTAACAGAGATCAGAGTTATGAGGATGAGGTAACAGAGATCAGGGTCATGTGGATGAGGACCAGAGATCAGGGTTATGAGGATGAGGTAACAGAGATCAGAGTTATGAGGATGAGGTAACACTTCAGGGTTATGAGGATGAGGTAACAGAGATCAGGGTCATGTGGATGAGGACCAGAGATCAGGGTCCTGTGGATGAGGTAACAGAGATCAGAGTTATGATGATGAGGTAACAGATCAGGGTAATGAGGATGAGGTAACAGAGATCAGGGTCATGTGGATGAGGACCTAAGATCAGGGTTATGAGGATGAGGTAACAGAGATCAGAGTTATTAGGATGAGGTAACAGATCAGGGTTATGAGGATGAGGTAACAGATCAGGGTTATGAAGATGAGGTAACAGAGATCAGGGTTATGAGGATGAGGTAACATAGATCAGGGTCATGAGGATGTGGAAACAGAGAGATCAGGGTTATGAGGATGAGGTAACAGAGATCAGGGTCAAGTGGATGAGGACCAGAGATCATGAGTATGAGGATGAGGTAACAGAAATCAGGGTCCTTTGGATGTGGTAACAGATCAGGGAAATGAGGATGATGTAACAGATCAGGGTTATGAGGATGAGGTAACAGAGATCAGGGTTATGAGGATTAGGTAACAGAGATCAGGGTTATGAGGATGAGGTAACAGAGATCAGGGTTATGAGGATGAGGTAACAGAGTCAGGGTTATGAGGATGAGGTAGTAGAGATCAGGGTCATGAGGATGAGGTAACAGCAATCAGGGTGCTTTAACATAGATCAGGGTTATGAGGATGAGGTAACAGAGATCAGGGTTATGAGGATGAGGTAACATAGATCAGGGTTATGAGGATGAGGTAACAGAGATCAGGGTTATGAGGATGAGGTAACATAGATCAGGGTCATGTGGATGAGGTAACAGATCAGGGTTATGAGGATGAGGTAACAGATCAGGGTTATGAGGATGAGGTAACAGATCAGGGTCTTGAAGATGAGGGAACAGAGATCGGGGTTATGAGGATGAGGTAGCAGAGATCTGGGTCATGTGGATGAGGTAACAGATCAGGGTTATGAGGATGAGGTAACAGATCAGGGTTATGAAGATGGGGGACAGAGATCAGGGTTATGAGGATGAGGTAACAGAGATCAGGGTTATGAGGATGAGGTAACAGGGATCAGGGTCATGTGGATGAGGACCAGATATCAGGGTTATGAGGATGAGGTAACAGAGATCAGGGTCCTTTGGATGTGGTAACAGATCAGGGCTATGAGGATGATGTAACAGATCAGGGTTATGAGGATGAGGTAACAGAGATCAGGGTTATGAGGATGAGGTAACAGGGATCAGGGTCATGTGGATGAGGACCAGATATCAGGGTTATGAGGATGAGGTAACAGAGATCAGGGTTATGAGGATGAGGTAACATAGATCAGGGTTATGAGTATGAGGTAACAGAGATCAGGGTTATGAGGATGAGGTAGTAGAGATCAGGGTCATGTGGATGAGGTAACATAAATCAGGGTGCTTTGGATCAGGTAACATAGATCAGGGTTATGAGGATGAGGTAACAGAGATCAGGGTTATGAGGATGAGGTAACAGATAAGGGTTATGAGGATGAGGTAACAGATCAGGGTTATGAGTATGAGGTAACAGAGATCAGGGTTATGAGGACGAGGTAGCAGAGATCAGGGTCATGTGGATGAGGTAACAGATCAGGGTTATGCGGATGAGGTAACAGATCAGGGTTATGAGGATGAAGTAACAGATCAGGGTTATGAGGATGATGTAACAGATCAGGGTTATGAGGATGAGGTAACAGAGATCAGGGTTATGAGGATTAGGTAACAGAGATCAGGGTTATGAGGATGAGGTAACAGAGATCAGGGTTATGAGGATGAGGTAACAGAGTCAGGGTTATGAGGATGAGGTAGTAGAGATCAGGGTCATGAGGATGAGGTAACAGCAATCAGGGTGCTTTGGATCAGGTAACATAGATCAGGGTTATGAGGATGAGGTAACAGAGATCAGGGTTATGAGGATGAGGTAACATAGATCAGGGTTATGAGGATGAGGTAACAGAGATCAGGGTTATGAGGATGAGGTAACATAGATCAGGGTCATGTGGATGAGGTAACAGATCAGGGTTATGAGGATGAGGTAACAGATCAGGGTTATGAGGATGAGGTAACAGATCAGGGTCTTGAAGATGAGGGAACAGAGATCGGGGTTATGAGGATGAGGTAGCAGAGATCTGGGTCATGTGGATGAGGTAACAGATCAGGGTTATGAGGATGAGGTAACAGATCAGGGTTATGAAGATGGGGGACAGAGATCAGGGTTATGAGGATGAGGTAACAGAGATCAGGGTTATGAGGATGAGGTAACAGGGATCAGGGTCATGTGGATGAGGACCAGATATCAGGGTTATGAGGATGAGGTAACAGAGATCAGGGTCCTTTGGATGTGGTAACAGATCAGGGCTATGAGGATGATGTAACAGATCAGGGTTATGAGGATGAGGTAACAGAGATCAGGGTTATGAGGATGAGGTAACAGGGATCAGGGTCATGTGGATGAGGACCAGATATCAGGGTTATGAGGATGAGGTAACAGAGATCAGGGTTATGAGGATGAGGTAACATAGATCAGGGTTATGAGTATGAGGTAACAGAGATCAGGGTTATGAGGATGAGGTAGTAGAGATCAGGGTCATGTGGATGAGGTAACATAAATCAGGGTGCTTTGGATCAGGTAACATAGATCAGGGTTATGAGGATGAGGTAACAGAGATCAGGGTTATGAGGATGAGGTAACAGATAAGGGTTATGAGGATGAGGTAAAAGATCAGGGTTATGAGTATGAGGTAACAGAGATCAGGGTTATGCGGATGAGGTAACAGATCAGGGTTATGCGGATGAGGTAACAGATCAGGGTTATGAGGATGAAGTAACAGATCAGGGTTATGAGGATGATGTAACAGATCAGGGTTATGAGGATGAGGTAACAGGGATCAGAGTCACGTGGATTAGATAACAGAGATGAAGGTTATGAGGATGAGGTAACAGAGATCAGGGTTATGAGGATGAGGTAACAGAGGTCAAGGTTATGAGGATGAGGTAACAGAGATCAGGGTTATGAGGATGAGGAAACAGAGAGATCAGGGTTATGAGGATGAGGTAACAGAGATCAGGGTCAAGTGGATGAGGACCAGAGATCATGAGTATGAAGATGAGGTAACAGAGATCAGGGTCCTTTGGATGTGGTAACAGATCAGGGCAATGAGGATGATGTAACAGATCAGGGTTATGAGGATGAGGTAACAGAGATCAGGGTTATGAGGATTAGGTAACAGAGATCAGGGTTATGAGGATGAGGTAACAGAGATCAGGGTTATGAGGATGAGGTAACAGAGTCAGGGTTATGAGGATGAGGTAGTAGAGATCAGGGTCATGAGGATGAGGTAACAGCAATCAGGGTGCTTTGGATCAGGTAACATAGATCAGGGTTATGAGGATGAGGTAACATAGATCAGGGTTATGAGGATGAGGTAACATAGATCAGGGTTATGAGGATGAGGTAACAGAGATCAGGGTTATGAGGATGAGGTAACATAGATCAGGGTCATGTGGATGAGGTAACAGATCAGGGTTATGAGGATGAGGTAACAGATCAGGGTTATGAGGATGAGGTAACAGATCAGGGTCTTGAAGATGAGGGAACAGAGATCGGGGTTATGAGGATGAGGTAGCAGAGATCTGGGTCATGTGGATGAGGTAACAGATCAGGGTTATGAGGATGAGGTAACAGATCAGGGTTATGAAGATGGGGGACAGAGATCAGGGTTATGAGGATGAGGTAACAGAGATCAGGGTTATGAGGATGAGGTAACAGGGATCAGGGTCATGTGGATGAGGACCAGATATCAGGGTTATGAGGATGAGGTAACAGAGATCAGGGTCCTTTGGATGTGGTAACAGATCAGGGCTATGAGGATGATGTAACAGATCAGGGTTATGAGGATGAGGACCAGATATCAGGGTTATGAGGATGAGGTAACAGAGATCAGGGTTATGAGGATGAGGTAACATAGATCAGGGTTATGAGTATGAGGTAACAGAGATCAGGGTTATGAGGATGAGGTAGTAGAGATCAGGGTCATGTGGATGAGGTAACATAAATCAGGGTGCTTTGGATCAGGTAACATAGATCAGGGTTATGAGGATGAGGTAACAGAGATCAGGGTTATGAGGATGAGGTAACAGGGATCAGGGTCATGTGGATGAGGACCAGATATCAGGGTTATGAGGATGAGGTAACAGAGATCAGGGTCCTTTGGATGTGGTAACAGATCAGGGCTATGAGGATGATGTAACAGATCAGGGTTATGAGGATGAGGTAACAGAGATCAGGGTTATGAGGATGAGGTAACAGGGATCAGGGTCATGTGGATGAGGACCAGATATCAGGGTTATGAGGATGAGGTAACAGAGATCAGGGTTATGAGGATGAGGTAACATAGATCAGGGTTATGAGTATGAGGTAACAGATCAGGGTTATGAAGATGGGGGACAGAGATCAGGGTTATGAGGATGAGGTAACAGAGATCAGGGTTATGAGGATGAGGTAACAGGGATCAGGGTCATGTGGATGAGGACCAGATATCAGGGTTATGAGGATGAGGTAACAGAGATCAGGGTCCTTTGGATGTGGTAACAGATCAGGGCTATGAGGATGATGTAACAGATCAGGGTTATGAGGATGAGGTAACAGAGATCAGGGTTATGAGGATGAGGTAACAGGGATCAGGGTCATGTGGATGAGGACCAGATATCAGGGTTATGAGGATGAGGTAACAGAGATCAGGGTTATGAGGATGAGGTAACATAGATCAGGGTTATGAGTATGAGGTAACAGAGATCAGGGTTATGAGGATGAGGTAGTAGAGATCAGGGTCATGTGGATGAGGTAACATAAATCAGGGTGCTTTGGATCAGGTAACATAGATCAGGGTTATGAGGATGAGGTAACAGAGATCAGGGTTATGAGGATGAGGTAACAGATAAGGGTTATGAGGATGAGGTAACAGATCAGGGTTATGAGTATGAGGTAACAGAGATCAGGGTTATGAGGACGAGGTAGCAGAGATCAGGGTCATGTGGATGAGGTAACAGATCAGGGTTATGCGGAAGAGGTAACAGATCAGGGTTATGAGGATGAAGTAACAGATCAGGGTTATGAGGATGAGGTAACAGGGATCAGAGTCACGTGGATTAGATAACAGAGATCAGGGTTATGAGGATGAGGTAACAGAGATCAGGGTTATGAGGATGAGGTAACAGAGGTCAAGGTTATGAGGATGAGGTAACAGAGATCAGGGTTATGAGGATGAGGAAACAGAGAGATCAGGGTTATGAGGATGAGGTAACAGAGATCAGGGTCAAGTGGATGAGGACCAGAGATCATGAGTATGAGGATGAGGTAACAGAGATCAGGGTCATGTGGATGAGGACCAGAGATCAGGGTTATGAGGATGAGGTAACAGAGATCAGAGTTATGATGATGAGGTAACAGATCAGGGTAATGAGGATGAGGTAACAGAGATCAGGGTCATGTGGATGAGGACCAGAGATCAGGGTTATGAGGATGAGGTAACAGAGATCAGAGTTATGATGATGAGGTAACAGATCAGGGTAATGAGGATGAGGTAACAGAGATCAGGGTCATGTGGATGAGGACCAGAGATCAGGGTTATGAAGATGAGGGAACAGAGATCGGGGTTATGAGGATGAGGTAGCAGAGATCAGGGTCATGTGGATTAGGTAACAGATCAGGGTTATGAGGATGAGGTAACAGATCAGGGTTATGAGGATGAGGGAACAGAGAGATCAGGGTTATGAGGATGAGGTAACAGAGATCAGGGTCATGTGGATGAGGACCAGAGATCATGAGTATGAGGATGAGGTAACAGAGATCAGGGTTATGAAGATGAGGTAACAGAGATCAGGGTCATGTGGCTGAGGACCAGAGATCAGGGTTATGAGGCTGAGGTGACAGAGATCAGGGTTATGAGGATGAGGTAACAGATATCAGGGTTACGAGGATGAGGTAACAGAGATCAGGGTTATCAGGATGAGGTAACAGAGATCAAGGTTATGAGGAAGAGGTAACAGAGATCAGGGTTATGAGGATGAGGTAACAGCAATCAGGGTGCTTTGGATCAGGTAACATAGATCAGGGTTATGAGGATGAGGTAACAGAGATCAGGGTTATGAGGATGAGGTAACAGAGATCAGGGTCATGTGGATGAGGACCTAAGATCAGGGTTATGAGGATGAGGTAACAGAGATCAGAGTTATTAGGATGAGGTAACAGATCAGGGTTATGAGGATAAGGTAACAGAGATCAGGGTCATTTGGATGAGGACCAGAGATCAGGGTTATGAGGATGAGGTAACAGAGATCAGAGTTATGATGATGAGGTAACAGATCAGGGTAATGAGGATGAGGTAACAGCGATTAGGGTCATGTGGATTAGGTAACAGAGATCAGGGTTATGAGGATGAGGTAACAGAGATCAGGGTTATGAAGATGAGGTAACAGAGATCAGGGTCATGTGGCTGAGGACCAGAGATCAGGGTTATGAGGCTGAGGTGACAGAGATCAGGGTTATGAGGATGAGGTAACAGATATCAGGGTTACGAGGATGAGGTAACAGATCAGGGTTATCAGGATGAGGTAACAGAGATCAAGGTTATGAGGAAGAGGTAACAGAGATCAGGGTTATGAGGATGAGGTAACAGAGATCAGGGTTATGAGGATGAGGTAACATAGATCAGGGTCATGAGGATGTGGAAACAGAGAGATCAGGGTTATGAGGATGAGGTAACAGAGATCAGGGTCAAGTGGATGAGGACCAGAGATCATGAGTATGAGGATGAGGTAACAGAGATCAGGGTCCTTTGGATGTGGTAACAGATCAGGGCTATGAGGATGATGTAACAGATCAGGGTTATGAGGATGAGGTAACAGAGATCAGGGTTATGAGGATTAGGTAACAGAGATCAGGGTTATGAGGATGAGGTAACAGAGATCAGGGTTATGAGGATGAGGTAACAGAGTCAGGGTTATGAGGATGAGGTAGTAGAGATCAGGGTCATGAGGATGAGGTAACAGCAATCAGGGTGCTTTGGATCAGGTAACATAGATCAGGGTTATGAGGATGAGGTAACAGAGATCAGGGTTATGAGGATGAGGTAACATAGATCAGGGTTATGAGGATGAGGTAACAGAGATCAGGGTTATGAGGATGAGGTAACATAGATCAGGGTCATGTGGATGAGGTAACAGATCAGGGTTATGAGGATGAGGTAACAGATCAGGGTCATGAAGATGAGGGAACAGAGATCGGGGTTATGAGGATGAGGTAGCAGAGATCAGGGTCATGTGGATGAGGTAACAGATCAGGGTTATGAGGATGAGGTAACAGATCAGGGTTATGAAGATGAGGGAACAGAGATCAGGGTTATGAGGATGAGGTAACAGAGATCAGGGTTATGAGGATGAGGTAACAGGGATCAGGGTCATGTGGATGAGGACCAGATATCAGGGTTATGAGGATGAGGTAACAGAGATCAGGGTTATATGGATGAGGTAACATAGATCAGGGTTATGAGGATGAGGTAACAGAGATCAGGGTTATGAGGATGAGGTAGTAGAGATCAGGGTCATGTGGATGAGGTAACATAAATCAGGGTGCTTTGGATCAGGTAACATAGATCAGGGTTATGAGGATGAGGTAACAGAGATCAGGGTTATGAGGATGAGGTAACAGATAAGGGTTATGAGGATGAGGTAACAGATCAGGGTTATGAGTATGAGGTAACAGAGATCAGGGTTATGAGGACGAGGTAGCAGAGATCAGGGTCATGTGGATGAGGTAACAGATCAGGGTTATGCGGATGAGGTAACAGATCAGGGTTATGAGGGTGAGGAAACAGATCAGGGTTATGAGGATGATGTAACAGATCAGGGTTATGAGGATGAGGTAACAGAGATCAGGGTTATGAGGATGAGATAACAGAGATCAGGGTCATGTGGATTAGGTAACAGATCAGGGTTATGAGGATGAGGTAACAGATCAGGGTTATGAGGATGAGGGAACTGAGATCGGGGTCATGTGTATGAGGACCAGAGATCAGGGTCATGTGGATGAGGACCAGAGATCATGAGTATGAGGATGAGGTAACAGAGATCAGGGTTATGAAGATGAGGTAACAGAGATCAGGGTCATGTGGCTGAGGACCAGAGATCAGGGTTATGAGGCTGAGGTGACAGAGATCAGGGTTATGAGGATGAGGTAACAGATATCAGGGTTACGAGGATGAGGTAACAGATCAGGGTTATCAGGATGAGGTAACAGAGATCAAGGTTATGAGGAAGAGGTAACAGAGATCAGGGTTATGAGGATGAGGTAACAGAGATCAGGGTTATGAGGATGAGGTAACATAGATCAGGGTCATGAGGATGTGGAAACAGAGAGATCAGAGTTATGAGGATGAGGTAACAAAGATCAGGGTTAAGTGGATGAGGACCAGAGATCATGAGTATGAGGATGAGGTAACAGAGATCAGGGTCCTTTGGATGTGGTAACAGATCAGGGCTATGAGGATGATGTAACAGATCAGGGTTATGAGGATGAGGTAACAGAGATCAGGGTTATGAGGATTAGGTAACAGAGATCAGGGTTATGAGGATGAGGTAACAGAGATCAGGGTTATGAGGATGAGGTAACAGAGTCAGGGTTATGAGGATGAGGTAGTAGAGATCAGGGTCATGAGGATGAGGTAACAGCAATCAGGGTGCTTTGGATCAGGTAACATAGATCAGGGTTATGAGGATGAGGTAACAGAGATCAGGGTTATGAGGATGAGGTAACATAGATCAGGGTTATGAGGATGAGGTAACAGATCAGGGTTATGAGGATGAGGTAACATAGATCAGGGTCATGAGGATGTGGAAACAGAGAGATCAGAGTTATGAGGATGAGGTAACAAAGATCAGGGTTAAGTGGATGAGGACCAGAGATCATGAGTATGAGGATGAGGTAACAGAGATCAGGGTCCTTTGGATGTGGTAACAGATCAGGGCTATGAGGATGATGTAACAGATCAGGGTTATGAGGATGAGGTAACAGAGATCAGGGTTATGAGGATTAGGTAACAGAGATCAGGGTTATGAGGATGAGGTAACAGAGATCAGGGTTATGAGGATGAGGTAACAGAGTCAGGGTTATGAGGATGAGGTAGTAGAGATCAGGGTCATGAGGATGAGGTAACAGCAATCAGGGTGCTTTGGATCAGGTAACATAGATCAGGGTTATGAGGATGAGGTAACAGAGATCAGGGTTATGAGGATGAGGTAACATAGATCAGGGTTATGAGGATGAGGTAACAGATCAGGGTTATGAGGATGAGGTAACATAGATCAGGGTCATGAAGATGAGGGAACAGAGATCGGGGTTATGAGGATGAGGTAGCAGAGATCAGGGTCATGTGGATGAGGTAACAGATCAGGGTTATGAGGATGAGGTAACAGATCAGGGTTATGAAGATGAGGGAACAGAGATCAGGGTTATGAGGATGAGGTAACAGAGATCAGGGTTATGAGGATGAGGTAACAGGGATCAGGGTCATGTGGATGAGGACCAGATATCAGGGTTATGAGGATGAGGTAACAGAGATCAGGGTCCTTTGGATGTGGTAACAGATCAGGGCTATGAGGATGATGTAACAGATCAGGGTTATGAGGATGAGGTAACAGAGATCAGGGTTATGAGGATGAGGTAACAGGGATCAGGGTCATGTGGATGAGGACCAGATATCAGGATTATGAGGATGAGGTAACAGAGATCAGGGTTATACGGATGAGGTAACAGAGATCAGGGTTATGAGGATGAGGTAACAGAGATCAGGGTTATGAGGATGAGGTAGTAGAGATCAGGGTCATGTGGATGAGGTAACATAAATCAGGGTGCTTTGGATCAGGTAACATAGATCAGGGTTATGAGGATGAGGTAACAGAGATCAGGGTTATGAGGATGAGGTAACAGATAAGGGTTATGAGGATGAGGTAACAGATCAGGGTTATGAGTATGAGGTAACAGATCAGGGTTATGAGTATGAGGTAACAGAGATCAGGGTTATGAGGACGAGGTAGCAGAGATCAGGGTCATGTGGATGAGGTAACAGATCAGGGTTATGCGGATGAGGTAACAGATCAGGGTTATGAGGGTGAGGAAACAGATCAGGGTTATGAGGATGATGTAACAGATCAGGGTTATGAGGATGAGGTAACAGAGATCAGGGTTATGAGGATGAGATAACAGAGATCAGGGTCATGTGGATTAGGTAACAGAGATCAGGGTTATGAGGATGAGGTAACAGAGATCAGGGTTATGAGGATGAGGTAACAGAGATGAGGGTTATGAGGATGAGGTAGTAGAGATCAGGGTCATGAGGATGAGGTAACAGCAATCAGGGTGCTTTGGATCAGGCAACATAGATCAGGGTTATGAGGATGAGGTAACAGAGATCAGGGTTATGAGGATGAGGTAACATAGATCAGGGTTATGAGGATGAGGTAACAGAGATCAGGGTTATGAGGATGAGATAACAGGGATCAGGGTCATGTGGATTAGGTAACAGAGATCAGGGTTATGAGGATGAGGTAACAGAGATCAGGGTTATGAGGATGAGGTAACAGAGATGAGGGTTATGAGGATGAGGTAGTAGAGATCAGGGTCATGAGGATGAGGTAACAGCAATCAGGGTGCTTTGGATCAGGTAACATAGATCAGGGTTATGAGGATGAGGTAACAGAGATCAGGGTTATGAGGATGAGGTAACATAGATCAGGGTTATGAGGATGAGGGAACAGAGATTGGGGTTATGAGGATGAGGTAGCAGAGATCAGGGTCATGTGGATGAGGTAACAGGGATCAGGGTCATGTGGATGAGGACCAGATATCAGGGTTATGAGGATGAGGTAACAGAGATCAGGGTCCTTTGGATGGGGTAACAGATCAGGGCTATGAGGATGATGTAACAGATCAGGGTTATGAGGATGAGGTAACAGAGATCAGGGTTATGAGGATGAGGTAACAGGGATCAGGGTCATGTGGATGAGGACCAGATATTAGGGTTATGAGGATCAGGTAACATAGATCAGGGTTATGAGGATGAGTTAACAGATAAGGGTTATGAGGATGAGGTAACAGATCAGGGTTATGAGTATGAGGTAACAGAGATCAGGGTTATGAAGATGAGGGAACAGAGATCAGGGTTATGAGGATGAGGTAACAGAGATCAGGGTTATCAGGATGAGGTAACAGGGATCATGGTCATGTGGATGAGGACCATATATCCGGGTTATGAGGATGAGGTAACAGAGATCAGGGTCCTTTGGATGTGGTAACAGATCAGGGCTATGAGGATGATGTAACAGTTCAGGGTTATGAGGATGAGGTAACAGAGATCAGGGTTATGAGGATGAGGTAACAGTGATCAGGGTCATGTGGATGAGGTACCAGAAATCAGGGTGCTTTGGATCAGGTAACATAGATCAGGGTTATGAGGATGAGGTAACATAGATCAGGGTTATGAGGATGAGGTAACATAGATCAGGGTTATGAGGATGAGGTAACAGAGATCAGGGTTATGAGGATGAGGTAACAGATAAGGGTTATGAGGATGAGGTAACAGATCAGGGTTATGAGTATGAGGTAACAGAGATCAGGGTCATGTGGATGAGGACCAGAGATCAGGGTTATGAGGATGAGGTAACAGAGATCAGGGTTATGAGGATGAGGTAGCAGATCAGGGTTATGAGGATGAGGTAACAGAGATCAGGGTCATGTGGATGAGGACCAGAGGTAACAGAGATAAGGATGAGGTAACAGAGGTAACAGAGATGTGGATGAGGTGGATGAGGTAACAGCAATCAGGGTGCTTTGGATCAGGTAACATAGATCAGGGTTATGAGGATGAGGTAACAGAGATCAGGGTTATGAGGATAAGGTAACATAGATCAGGGTTATGAGGATGAGGTAACAGAGATCAGGGTTTTGAGGATGAGGTAACATAGATCAGGGTCATGTGGATTAGGTAACAGATCAGGGTTATGAGGATGAGGTAACAGATCAGGGCTATGAGGATGATGTAACAGATCAGGGTTATGAGGATGAGGTAACAGAGATCAGGGTTATGAGGATGAGGTAACAGGGATCAGGGTCATGTGGATGAGGTACCAGAAATCAGGGTGCTTTGGATCAGGTAACATAGATCAGGGTTATGAGGATGAGGTAACATAGATCAGGGTTATGAGGATGAGGTAACATAGATCAGGGTTATGAGGATGAGGTAACAGAGATCAGGGTTATGAGGATGAGGTAACAGATAAGGGTTATGAGGATGAGGTAACAGATCAGGGTTATGAGTATGAGGTAACAGAGATCAGGGTCATGTGGATGAGGACCAGAGATCAGGGTTATGAGGATGAGGTAACAGAGATCAGGGTTATGAGGATGAGGTAGCAGATCAGGGTTATGAGGATGAGGTAACAGAGATCAGGGTCATGTGGATGAGGACCAGAGGTAACAGAGATAAGGATGAGGTAACAGAGGTAACAGAGATGTGGATGAGGTGGATGAGGTAACAGCAATCAGGGTGCTTTGGATCAGGTAACATAGATCAGGGTTATGAGGATGAGGTAACAGAGATCAGGGTTATGAGGATGAGGTAACATAGATCAGGGTTATGAGGATGAGGTAACAGAGATCAGGGTTATGAGGATGAGGTAACATAGATCAGGGTCATGTGGATTAGGTAACAGATCAGGGTTATGAGGATGAGGTAACAGATCAGGGTTATGAGGATGAGGTAGCAGAGATGAGGGTTATGAGGATGAGGTAGTAGAGATCAGGGTCATGAGGATGAGGTAACAGCAATTAGGGTGCTTTGGATCAGGCAACATAGATCAGGGTTATGAGGATGAGGTAACATAGATCAGGGTTATGAGGATGAGGTAACATAGATCAGGGTTATGAGGATGAGGTAACATAGATCAGGGTTATGAGGATGAGGTAACAGAGATCAGGGTTATGAGGATGAGGTAACAGATAAGGGTTATGAGGATGAGGTAACAGATCAGGGTTATGAGTATGAGGTAACAGAGATCAGGGTCATGTGGATGAGGACCAGAGATCAGGGTTATGAGGATGAGGTAACAGAGATCAGGGTTATGAGGATGAGGTAGCAGATCAGGGTTATGAGGATGAGGTAACAGAGATCAGGGTCATGTGGATGAGGACCAGAGGTAACAGAGATAAGGATGAGGTAACAGAGGTAACAGAGATGTGGATGAGGTGGATGAGGTAACAGCAATCAGGGTGCTTTGGATCAGGTAACATAGATCAGGGTTATGAGGATGAGGTAACAGAGATCAGGGTTATGAGGATAAGGTAACATAGATCAGGGTTATGAGGATGAGGTAACAGAGATCAGGGTTATGAGGATGAGGTAACATAGATCAGGGTCATGTGGATTAGGTAACAGATCAGGGTTATGAGGATGAGGTAACAGATCAGGGCTATGAGGATGATGTAACAGATCAGGGTTATGAGGATGAGGTAACAGAGATCAGGGTTATGAGGATGAGGTAACAGGGATCAGGGTCATGTGGATGAGGTACCAGAAATCAGGGTGCTTTGGATCAGGTAACATAGATCAGGGTTATGAGGATGAGGTAACATAGATCAGGGTTATGAGGATGAGGTAACATAGATCAGGGTTATGAGGATGAGGTAACAGAGATCAGGGTTATGAGGATGAGGTAACAGATAAGGGTTATGAGGATGAGGTAACAGATCAGGGTTATGAGTTTGAGGTAACAGAGATCAGGGTCATGTGGATGAGGACCAGAGATCAGGGTTATGAGGATGAGGTAACAGAGATCAGGGTTATGAGGATGGGGTAGCAGATCAGGGTTATGAGGATGAGGTAACAGAGATCAGGGTCATGTGGATGAGGACCAGAGGTAACAGAGATAAGGATGAGGTAACAGAGGTAACAGAGATGTGGATGAGGTGGATGAGGTAACAGCAATCAGGGTGCTTTGGATCAGGTAACATAGATCAGGGTTATGAGGATGAGGTAACATAGATCAGGGTTATGAGGATGAGGTAACAGAGATCAGGGTTATGAGGATGAGGTAACATAGATCAGGGTCATGTGGATTAGGTAACAGATCAGGGTTATGAGGATGAGGTAACAGATCAGGGTTATGAGGATGAGGTAGCAGAGATGAGGGTTATGAGGATGAGGTAGTAGAGATCAGGGTCATGAGGATGAGGTAACAGCAATTAGGGTGCTTTGGATCAGGCAACATAGATCAGGGTTATGAGGATGAGGTAACAGAGATCAGGGTTATGAGGATGAGGTAACATAGATCAGGGTTATGAGGATGAGGTAACAGAGATCAGGGTTATGAGGATGAGATAACAGGGATCAGGGTCATGTGGATTAGGTAACAGAGATCAGGGTTATGAGGATGAGGTAACAGAGATCAGGGTTATGAGGATGAGGTAACAGAGATGAGGGTTATGAGGATGAGGTAGTAGAGATCAGGGTCATGAGGATGAGGTAACAGCAATCAGGGTGCTTTGGATCAGGTAACATAGATCAGGGTTATGAGGATGAGGTAACAGAGATCAGGGTTATGAGGATGAGGTAACATAGATCAGGGTTATGAGGATGAGGGAACAGAGATTGGGGTTATGAGGATGAGGTAGCAGAGATCAGGGTCATGTGGATGAGGTAACAGGGATCAGGGTCATGTGGATGAGGACCAGATATCAGGGTTATGAGGATGAGGTAACAGAGATCAGGGTCCTTTGGATGGGGTAACAGATCAGGGCTATGAGGATGATGTAACAGATCAGGGTTATGAGGATGAGGTAACAGAGATCAGGGTTATGAGGATGAGGTAACAGGGATCAGGGTCATGTGGATGAGGACCAGATATTAGGGTTATGAGGATCAGGTAACATAGATCAGGGTTATGAGGATGAGTTAACAGATAAGGGTTATGAGGATGAGGTAACATAGATCAGGGTTATGAGGATGAGGTAACAGAGATCAGGGTTATGAGGATGAGGTAACAGATAAGGGTTATGAGGATGAGGTAACAGATCAGGGTTATGAGTATGAGGTAACAGAGATCAGGGTCATGTGGATGAGGACCAGAGATCAGGGTTATGAGGATGAGGTAACAGAGATCAGGGTTATGAGGATGAGGTAGCAGATCAGGGTTATGAGGATGAGGTAACAGAGATCAGGGTCATGTGGATGAGGACCAGAGGTAACAGAGATAAGGATGAGGTAACAGAGGTAACAGAGATGTGGATGAGGTGGATGAGGTAACAGCAATCAGGGTGCTTTGGATCAGGTAACATAGATCAGGGTTATGAGGATGAGGTAACAGAGATCAGGGTTATGAGGATGAGGTAACATAGATCAGGGTTATGAGGATGAGGTAACAGAGATCAGGGTTATGAGGATGAGGTAACATAGATCAGGGTCATGTGGATTAGGTAACAGATCAGGGTTATGAGGATGAGGTAACAGATCAGGGCTATGAGGATGATGTAACAGATCAGGGTTATGAGGATGAGGTAACAGAGATCAGGGTTATGAGGATGAGGTAACAGGGATCAGGGTCATGTGGATGAGGTACCAGAAATCAGGGTGCTTTGGATCAGGTAACATAGATCAGGGTTATGAGGATGAGGTAACATAGATCAGGGTTATGAGGATGAGGTAACATAGATCAGGGTTATGAAGATGAGGGAACAGAGATCAGGGTTATGAGGATGAGGTAACAGAGATCAGGGTTATGAGGATGAGGTAGTAGAGATCAGGGTCATGTGGATGAGGTAACAGCAATCAGGGTTCTGAGGATGAGGTAACAGATCAGGGTTATGAAGATGAGGGAACAGAGATCAGGGTTATGAGGATGAGGTAACAGAGATCAGGGTTATGAGGATGAGGTAGTAGAGATCAGGGTCATGTGGATGAGGTAACAGCAATCAGGGTGCTTTGGATCAGGTAACATAGATCAGGGTTATGAGGATGAGGTAACAGAGATCAGGGTTATGAGGATGAGGTAACATAGATCAGGGTTATGAGGATGAGGTAACAGATCAGGGTTATGAGGATGAGGTAACAGATCAGGGTTATGAAGATGAGGGAACAGAGATCAGGGTTATGAGGATGAGGTAACAGAGATCAGGGTTATGAGGATGAGGTAACAGGGATCAGGGTCATGTGGATGAGGACCAGATATCAGGGTTATGAGGATGAGGTAACAGAGATCAGGGTCCTTTGGATGTGGTAACAGATCAGGGCTATGAGGATGATGTAACAGATCAGGGTTATGAGGATGAGGTAACAGATCAGGGTTATGAATATGAGGTAACAGAGATCAGGGTTATGAAGATGAGGGAACAGAGATCAGGGTTATGAGGATGAGGTAACAGAGATCAGGGTTATGAGGATGAGGTAACAGGGACCATGGTCATGTGGATGAGGACCATATATCAGGGTTATGAGGATGAGGTAACAGAGATCAGGGTTATGAGGAGGAGGAAACAGGGATCAGGGTCATGTGGATGAGGTAACAGAAATCAGTGTGCTTTGGATCAGGTAAAATAAGATCAGGGTTATGAGGATGAGGTAACATAGATCAGGGTTATGAGGATGAGGTAACATAGATCAGGGTTATGAGGATGAGGTAACAGAGATCAGGGTTATGAGGATGAGGTAACAGATAAGGGTTATGAGGATGAGGTAACAGATCAGGGTTATGAGTATGAGGTAACAGAGATCAAGGTCATGTGGATGAGGACCAGAGATCAGGGTTATGAGGATGAGGTAACAGAGATCAGGGTTATGAGGATGAGGTAGCAGATCAGGGTTATGAGGATGAGGTAACAGAGATCAGGGTTATGAGGATGAGGTAACAGGGATCAGGGTCATGTGGATGAGGACCAGATATTAGGGTTATGAGGATCAGGTAACATAGATCAGGGTTATGAGGATGAGTTAACAGATAAGGGTTATGAGGATGAGATAACAGATCAGGGTTATGAGTATGAGGTAACAGAGATCAGGGTTATGAAGATGAGGGAACAGAGATCAGGGTTATGAGGATGAGGTAACAGAGATCAGGGTTATCAGGATGAGGTAACAGGGATCATGGTCATGTGGATGAGGACCATATATCCGGGTTATGAGGATGAGGTAACAGAGATCAGGGTCCTTTGGATGTGGTAACAGATCAGGGCTATGAGGATGATGTAACAGTTCAGGGTTATGAGGATGAGGTAACAGAGATCAGGGTTATGAGGATGAGGTAACAGTGATCAGGGTCATGTGGATGAGGTACCAGAAATCAGGGTGCTTTGGATCAGGTAACATAGATCAGGGTTATGAGGATGAGGTAACATAGATCAGGGTTATGAGGATGAGGTAACAGAGATCAGGGTTATGAGGATGAGGTAACATAGATCAGGGTCATGTGGATTAGGTAACAGATCAGGGTTATGAGGATGAGGTAACAGATCAGGGTTATGAGGATGAGGTAGCAGAGATGAGGGTTATGAGGATGAGGTAGTAGAGATCAGGGTCATGAGGATGAGGTAACAGCAATTAGGGTGCTTTGGATCAGGCAACATAGATCAGGGTTATGAGGATGAGGTAACAGAGATCAGGGTTATGAGGATGAGGTAACATAGATCAGGGTTATGAGGATGAGGTAACAGAGATCAGGGTTATGAGGATGAGATAACAGGGATCAGGGTCATGTGGATTAGGTAACAGAGATCAGGGTTATGAGGATGAGGTAACAGAGATCAGGGTTATGAGGATGAGGTAACAGAGATGAGGGTTATGAGGATGAGGTAGTAGAGATCAGGGTCATGAGGATGAGGTAACAGCAATCAGGGTGCTTTGGATCAGGTAACATAGATCAGGGTTATGAGGATGAGGTAACAGAGATCAGGGTTATGAGGATGAGGTAACATAGATCAGGGTTATGAGGATGAGGTAACATAGATCAGGGTTATGAGGATGAGGGAACAGAGATTGGGGTTATGAGGATGAGGTAGCAGAGATCAGGGTCATGTGGATGAGGTAACAGGGATCAGGGTCATGTGGATGAGGACCAGATATCAGGGTTATGAGGATGAGGTAACAGAGATCAGGGTCCTTTGGATGGGGTAACAGATCAGGGCTATGAGGATGATGTAACAGATCAGGGTTATGAGGATGAGGTAACAGAGATCAGGGTTATGAGGATGAGGTAACAGGGATCAGGGTCATGTGGATGAGGACCAGATATTAGGGTTATGAGGATCAGGTAACATAGATCAGGGTTATGAGGATGAGTTAACAGATAAGGGTTATGAGGATGAGGTAACATAGATCAGGGTTATGAGGATGAGGTAACAGAGATCAGGGTTATGAGGATGAGGTAACAGATAAGGGTTATGAGGATGAGGTAACAGATCAGGGTTATGAGTATGAGGTAACAGAGATCAGGGTCATGTGGATGAGGACCAGAGATCAGGGTTATGAGGATGAGGTAACAGAGATCAGGGTTATGAGGATGAGGTAGCAGATCAGGGTTATGAGGATGAGGTAACAGAGATCAGGGTCATGTGGATGAGGACCAGAGGTAACAGAGATAAGGATGAGGTAACAGAGGTAACAGAGATGTGGATGAGGTGGATGAGGTAACAGCAATCAGGGTGCTTTGGATCAGGTAACATAGATCAGGGTTATGAGGATGAGGTAACAGAGATCAGGGTTATGAGGATGAGGTAACATAGATCAGGGTTATGAGGATGAGGTAACAGAGATCAGGGTTATGAGGATGAGGTAACATAGATCAGGGTCATGTGGATTAGGTAACAGATCAGGGTTATGAGGATGAGGTAACAGATCAGGGCTATGAGGATGATGTAACAGATCAGGGTTATGAGGATGAGGTAACAGAGATCAGGGTTATGAGGATGAGGTAACAGGGATCAGGGTCATGTGGATGAGGTACCAGAAATCAGGGTGCTTTGGATCAGGTAACATAGATCAGGGTTATGAGGATGAGGTAACATAGATCAGGGTTATGAGGATGAGGTAACATAGATCAGGGTTATGAAGATGAGGGAACAGAGATCAGGGTTATGAGGATGAGGTAACAGAGATCAGGGTTATGAGGATGAGGTAGTAGAGATCAGGGTCATGTGGATGAGGTAACAGCAATCAGGGTTCTGAGGATGAGGTAACAGATCAGGGTTATGAAGATGAGGGAACAGAGATCAGGGTTATGAGGATGAGGTAACAGAGATCAGGGTTATGAGGATGAGGTAGTAGAGATCAGGGTCATGTGGATGAGGTAACAGCAATCAGGGTGCTTTGGATCAGGTAACATAGATCAGGGTTATGAGGATGAGGTAACAGAGATCAGGGTTATGAGGATGAGGTAACATAGATCAGGGTTATGAGGATGAGGTAACAGATCAGGGTTATGAGGATGAGGTAACAGATCAGGGTTATGAAGATGAGGGAACAGAGATCAGGGTTATGAGGATGAGGTAACAGAGATCAGGGTTATGAGGATGAGGTAACAGGGATCAGGGTCATGTGGATGAGGACCAGATATCAGGGTTATGAGGATGAGGTAACAGAGATCAGGGTCCTTTGGATGTGGTAACAGATCAGGGCTATGAGGATGATGTAACAGATCAGGGTTATGAGGATGAGGTAACAGATCAGGGTTATGAATATGAGGTAACAGAGATCAGGGTTATGAAGATGAGGGAACAGAGATCAGGGTTATGAGGATGAGGTAACAGAGATCAGGGTTATGAGGATGAGGTAACAGGGACCATGGTCATGTGGATGAGGACCATATATCAGGGTTATGAGGATGAGGTAACAGAGATCAGGGTTATGAGGAGGAGGAAACAGGGATCAGGGTCATGTGGATGAGGTAACAGAAATCAGTGTGCTTTGGATCAGGTAAAATAAGATCAGGGTTATGAGGATGAGGTAACATAGATCAGGGTTATGAGGATGAGGTAACATAGATCAGGGTTATGAGGATGAGGTAACAGAGATCAGGGTTATGAGGATGAGGTAACAGATAAGGGTTATGAGGATGAGGTAACAGATCAGGGTTATGAGTATGAGGTAACAGAGATCAAGGTCATGTGGATGAGGACCAGAGATCAGGGTTATGAGGATGAGGTAACAGAGATCAGGGTTATGAGGATGAGGTAGCAGATCAGGGTTATGAGGATGAGGTAACAGAGATCAGGGTTATGAGGATGAGGTAACAGGGATCAGGGTCATGTGGATGAGGACCAGATATTAGGGTTATGAGGATCAGGTAACATAGATCAGGGTTATGAGGATGAGTTAACAGATAAGGGTTATGAGGATGAGATAACAGATCAGGGTTATGAGTATGAGGTAACAGAGATCAGGGTTATGAAGATGAGGGAACAGAGATCAGGGTTATGAGGATGAGGTAACAGAGATCAGGGTTATCAGGATGAGGTAACAGGGATCATGGTCATGTGGATGAGGACCATATATCCGGGTTATGAGGATGAGGTAACAGAGATCAGGGTCCTTTGGATGTGGTAACAGATCAGGGCTATGAGGATGATGTAACAGTTCAGGGTTATGAGGATGAGGTAACAGAGATCAGGGTTATGAGGATGAGGTAACAGTGATCAGGGTCATGTGGATGAGGTACCAGAAATCAGGGTGCTTTGGATCAGGTAACATAGATCAGGGTTATGAGGATGAGGTAACATAGATCAGGGTTATGAGGATGAGGTAACATAGATCAGGGTTATGAGGATGAGGTAACAGAGATCAGGGTTATGAGGATGAGGTAACAGATAAGGGTTATGAGGATGAGGTAACAGATCAGGGTTATGAGTATGAGGTAACAGAGATCAGGGTCATGTGGATGAGGACCAGAGATCAGGGTTATGAGGATGAGGTAACAGAGATCAGGGTTATGAGGATGAGGTAGCAGATCAGGGTTATGAGGATGAGGTAACAGAGATCAGGGTCATGTGGATGAGGACCAGAGGTAACAGAGATAAGGATGAGGTAACAGAGGTAACAGAGATGTGGATGAGGTGGATGAGGTAACAGCAATCAGGGTGCTTTGGATCAGGTAACATAGATCAGGGTTATGAGGATGAGGTAACAGAGATCAGGGTTATGAGGATAAGGTAACATAGATCAGGGTTATGAGGATGAGGTAACAGAGATCAGGGTTTTGAGGATGAGGTAACATAGATCAGGGTCATGTGGATTAGGTAACAGATCAGGGTTATGAGGATGAGGTAACAGATCAGGGCTATGAGGATGATGTAACAGATCAGGGTTATGAGGATGAGGTAACAGAGATCAGGGTTATGAGGATGAGGTAACAGGGATCAGGGTCATGTGGATGAGGTACCAGAAATCAGGGTGCTTTGGATCAGGTAACATAGATCAGGGTTATGAGGATGAGGTAACATAGATCAGGGTTATGAGGATGAGGTAACATAGATCAGGGTTATGAGGATGAGGTAACAGAGATCAGGGTTATGAGGATGAGGTAACAGATAAGGGTTATGAGGATGAGGTAACAGATCAGGGTTATGAGTATGAGGTAACAGAGATCAGGGTCATGTGGATGAGGACCAGAGATCAGGGTTATGAGGATGAGGTAACAGAGATCAGGGTTATGAGGATGAGGTAGCAGATCAGGGTTATGAGGATGAGGTAACAGAGATCAGGGTCATGTGGATGAGGACCAGAGGTAACAGAGATAAGGATGAGGTAACAGAGGTAACAGAGATGTGGATGAGGTGGATGAGGTAACAGCAATCAGGGTGCTTTGGATCAGGTAACATAGATCAGGGTTATGAGGATGAGGTAACAGAGATCAGGGTTATGAGGATGAGGTAACATAGATCAGGGTTATGAGGATGAGGTAACAGAGATCAGGGTTATGAGGATGAGGTAACATAGATCAGGGTCATGTGGATTAGGTAACAGATCAGGGTTATGAGGATGAGGTAACAGATCAGGGCTATGAGGATGATGTAACAGATAAGGGTTATGAGGATGAGGTAACAGAGATCAGGGTTATGAGGATGAGGTAACAGGGATCAGGGTCATGTGGATGAGGTACCAGAAATCAGGGTGCTTTGGATCAGGTAACATAGATCAGGGTTATGAGGATGAGGTAACATAGATCAGGGTTATGAGGATGAGGTAACATAGATCAGGGTCCTTTGGATGTGGTAACAGATCAGGGCTATGAGGATGAGGTAACAGATCAGGGTTATGAGGATGAGGTAGCAGAGATCAGGGTCATGTGGAAGAGGTAACAGATCAGGGTCATGTGGATGAGGACCAGATATCAGGGTTATGAGGATGAGGGAACAGAGATCAGGGTCCTTTGGATGTGGTAACAGATCAGGGCTATGAGGATGATGTAACAGATCAGGGTTATGAGGATGAGGTAACAGAGATCAGGGTTATGAGGATGAGGTAGCAGGGATCAGGGTCATGTGGATGAGGACCAGATATCAGGGTTATGAGGATGAGGTAACAGAGATCAGGGTTATGAGAATGAGGTAACAGAGATCAGGGTTATGAGGATGAGGTAGTAGAGATCAGGGTCATGTGGACGAGGTAACAGAAATCAGGGTGCTTTGGATCAGGTAACATAGATCAGGGTTATGTGGATTAGGTAACAGAGATCAGGGTTATGAGGATGAGGTAACATAGATCAGGGTTATGAGGATGAGGTAACAGAGATCAGGATTATGAGGATGAGGTAACAGATAAGGGTTATGAGGATGAGGTAACAGATCAGGGTCATGAAGATGAGGGAACAGAGATCGAGGTTATGAGGATGAGGTAGCAGAGATCAGGGTCATGTGGATGAGGTAACAGATCAGGGTTCTGAGGATGAGGTAACAGATCAGGGTTATGAAGATGAGGGAACAGAGATCAGGGTTATGAGGATGAGGTAACAGAGATCAGGGTTATGAGGATGAGGTAGTAGAGATCAGGGTCATGTGGATGAGGTAACAGCAATCAGGGTGCTTTGGATCAGGTAACATAGATCAGGGTTATGAGGATGAGGTAACAGAGATCAGGGTTATGAGGATGAGGTAACATAGATCAGGGTTATGAGGATGAGGTAACAGATCAGGGTTATGAGGATGAGGTAACAGATCAGGGTTATGAAGATGAGGGAACAGAGATCAGGGTTATGAGGATGAGGTAACAGAGATCAGGGTTATGAGGATGAGGTAACAGGGATCAGGGTCATGTGGATGAGGACCAGATATCAGGGTTATGAGGATGAGGTAACAGAGATCAGGGTCCTTTGGATGTGGTAACAGATCAGGGCTATGAGGATGATGTAACAGATCAGGGTTATGAGGATGAGGTAACAGATCAGGGTTATGAATATGAGGTAACAGAGATCAGGGTTATGAAGATGAGGGAACAGAGATCAGGGTTATGAGGATGAGGTAACAGAGATCAGGGTTATGAGGATGAGGTAACAGGGACCATGGTCATGTGGATGAGGACCATATATCAGGGTTATGAGGATGAGGTAACAGAGATCAGGGTTATGAGGAGGAGGAAACAGGGATCAGGGTCATGTGGATGAGGTAACAGAAATCAGTGTGCTTTGGATCAGGTAAAATAAGATCAGGGTTATGAGGATGAGGTAACATAGATCAGGGTTATGAGGATGAGGTAACATAGATCAGGGTTATGAGGATGAGGTAACAGAGATCAGGGTTATGAGGATGAGGTAACAGATAAGGGTTATGAGGATGAGGTAACAGATCAGGGTTATGAGTATGAGGTAACAGAGATCAAGGTCATGTGGATGAGGACCAGAGATCAGGGTTATGAGGATGAGGTAACAGAGATCAGGGTTATGAGGATGAGGTAACAGAGATCAGGGTTATGAGGATGAGGTAACAGGGATCAGGGTCATGTGGATGAGGACCAGATATTAGGGTTATGAGGATCAGGTAACATAGATCAGGGTTATGAGGATGAGTTAACAGATAAGGGTTATGAGGATGAGGTAACAGATCAGGGTTATGAGTATGAGGTAACAGAGATCAGGGTTATGAAGATGAGGGAACAGAGATCAGGGTTATGAGGATGAGGTAACAGAGATCAGGGTTATCAGGATGAGGTAACAGGGATCATGGTCATGTGGATGAGGACCATATATCCGGGTTATGAGGATGAGGTAACAGAGATCAGGGTCCTTTGGATGTGGTAACAGATCAGGGCTATGAGGATGATGTAACAGTTCAGGGTTATGAGGATGAGGTAACAGAGATCAGGGTTATGAGGATGAGGTAACAGTGATCAGGGTCATGTGGATGAGGTACCAGAAATCAGGGTGCTTTGGATCAGGTAACATAGATCAGGGTTATGAGGATGAGGTAACATAGATCAGGGTTATGAGGATGAGGTAACATAGATCAGGGTTATGAGGATGAGGTAACAGAGATCAGGGTTATGAGGATGAGGTAACAGATAAGGGTTATGAGGATGAGGTAACAGATCAGGGTTATGAGTATGAGGTAACAGAGATCAGGGTCATGTGGATGAGGACCAGAGATCAGGGTTATGAGGATGAGGTAACAGAGATCAGGGTTATGAGGATGAGGTAGCAGATCAGGGTTATGAGGATGAGGTAACAGAGATCAGGGTCATGTGGATGAGGACCAGAGGTAACAGAGATAAGGATGAGGTAACAGAGGTAACAGAGATGTGGATGAGGTGGATGAGGTAACAGCAATCAGGGTGCTTTGGATCAGGTAACATAGATCAGGGTTATGAGGATGAGGTAACAGAGATCAGGGTTATGAGGATAAGGTAACATAGATCAGGGTTATGAGGATGAGGTAACAGAGATCAGGGTTTTGAGGATGAGGTAACATAGATCAGGGTCATGTGGATTAGGTAACAGATCAGGGTTATGAGGATGAGGTAACAGATCAGGGCTATGAGGATGATGTAACAGATCAGGGTTATGAGGATGAGGTAACAGAGATCAGGGTTATGAGGATTTGGTAACAGGGATCAGGGTCATGTGGATGAGGTACCAGAAATCAGGGTGCTTTGGATCAGGTAACATAGATCAGGGTTATGAGGATGAGGTAACATAGATCAGGGTTATGAGGATGAGGTAACATAGATCAGGGTTATGAGGATGAGGTAACAGAGATCAGGGTTATGAGGATGAGGTAACAGATAAGGGTTATGAGGATGAGGTAACAGATCAGGGTTATGAGTATGAGGTAACAGAGATCAGGGTCATGTGGATGAGGACCAGAGATCAGGGTTATGAGGATGAGGTAACAGAGATCAGGGTTTTGAGGATGAGGTAACATAGATCAGGGTCATGTGGATTAGGTAACAGATCAGGGTTATGAGGATGAGGTAACAGATCAGGGCTATGAGGATGATGTAACAGATCAGGGTTATGAGGATGAGGTAACAGAGATCAGGGTTATGAGGATGAGGTAACAGGGATCAGGGTCATGTGGATGAGGTACCAGAAATCAGGGTGCTTTGGATCAGGTAACATAGATCAGGGTTATGAGGATGAGGTAACATAGATCAGGGTTATGAGGATGAGGTAACATAGATCAGGGTTATGAGGATGAGGTAACAGAGATCAGGGTTATGAGGATGAGGTAACAGATAAGGGTTATGAGGATGAGGTAACAGATCAGGGTTATGAGTATGAGGTAACAGAGATCAGGGTCATGTGGATGAGGACCAGAGATCAGGGTTATGAGGATGAGGTAACAGAGATCAGGGTTATGAGGATGAGGTAGCAGATCAGGGTTATGAGGATGAGGTAACAGAGATCAGGGTCATGTGGATGAGGACCAGAGGTAACAGAGATAAGGATGAGGTAACAGAGGTAACAGAGATGTGGATGAGGTGGATGAGGTAACAGCAATCAGGGTGCTTTGGATCAGGTAACATAGATCAGGGTTATGAGGATGAGGTAACAGAGATCAGGGTTATGAGGATGAGGTAACAGAGATCAGGGTTATGAGGATGAGGTAACAGGGACCATGGTCATGTGGATGAGGACCATATATCAGGGTTATGAGGATGAGGTAACAGAGATCAGGGTTATGAGGAGGAGGAAACAGGGATCAGGGTCATGTGGATGAGGTAACAGAAATCAGTGTGCTTTGGATCAGGTAAAATAAGATCAGGGTTATGAGGATGAGGTAACATAGATCAGGGTTATGAGGATGAGGTAACATAGATCAGGGTTATGAGGATGAGGTAACAGAGATCAGGGTTATGAGGATGAGGTAACAGATAAGGGTTATGAGGATGAGGTAACAGATCAGGGTTATGAGTATGAGGTAACAGAGATCAAGGTCATGTGGATGAGGACCAGAGATCAGGGTTATGAGGATGAGGTAACAGAGATCAGGGTTATGAGGATGAGGTAGCAGATCAGGGTTATGAGGATGAGGTAACAGAGATCAGGGTTATGAGGATGAGGTAACAGGGATCAGGGTCATGTGGATGAGGACCAGATATTAGGGTTATGAGGATCAGGTAACATAGATCAGGGTTATGAGGATGAGTTAACAGATAAGGGTTATGAGGATGAGGTAACAGATCAGGGTTATGAGTATGAGGTAACAGAGATCAGGGTTATGAAGATGAGGGAACAGAGATCAGGGTTATGAGGATGAGGTAACAGAGATCAGGGTTATCAGGATGAGGTAACAGGGATCATGGTCATGTGGATGAGGACCATATATCCGGGTTATGAGGATGAGGTAACAGAGATCAGGGTCCTTTGGATGTGGTAACAGATCAGGGCTATGAGGATGATGTAACAGTTCAGGGTTATGAGGATGAGGTAACAGAGATCAGGGTTATGAGGATGAGGTAACAGTGATCAGGGTCATGTGGATGAGGTACCAGAAATCAGGGTGCTTTGGATCAGGTAACATAGATCAGGGTTATGAGGATGAGGTAACATAGATCAGGGTTATGAGGATGAGGTAACATAGATCAGGGTTATGAGGATGAGGTAACAGAGATCAGGGTTATGAGGATGAGGTAACAGATAAGGGTTATGAGGATGAGGTAACAGATCAGGGTTATGAGTATGAGGTAACAGAGATCAGGGTCATGTGGATGAGGACCAGAGATCAGGGTTATGAGGATGAGGTAACAGAGATCAGGGTTATGAGGATGAGGTAGCAGATCAGGGTTATGAGGATGAGGTAACAGAGATCAGGGTCATGTGGATGAGGACCAGAGGTAACAGAGATAAGGATGAGGTAACAGAGGTAACAGAGATGTGGATGAGGTGGATGAGGTAACAGCAATCAGGGTGCTTTGGATCAGGTAACATAGATCAGGGTTATGAGGATGAGGTAACAGAGATCAGGGTTATGAGGATAAGGTAACATAGATCAGGGTTATGAGGATGAGGTAACAGAGATCAGGGTTTTGAGGATGAGGTAACATAGATCAGGGTCATGTGGATTAGGTAACAGATCAGGGTTATGAGGATGAGGTAACAGATCAGGGCTATGAGGATGATGTAACAGATCAGGGTTATGAGGATGAGGTAACAGAGATCAGGGTTATGAGGATGAGGTAACAGGGATCAGGGTCATGTGGATGAGGTACCAGAAATCAGGGTGCTTTGGATCAGGTAACATAGATCAGGGTTATGAGGATGAGGTAACATAGATCAGGGTTATGAGGATGAGGTAACATAGATCAGGGTTATGAGGATGAGGTAACAGAGATCAGGGTTATGAGGATGAGGTAACAGATAAGGGTTATGAGGATGAGGTAACAGATCAGGGTTATGAGTATGAGGTAACAGAGATCAGGGTCATGTGGATGAGGACCAGAGATCAGGGTTATGAGGATGAGGTAACAGAGATCAGGGTTTTGAGGATGAGGTAACATAGATCAGGGTCATGTGGATTAGGTAACAGATCAGGGTTATGAGGATGAGGTAACAGATCAGGGCTATGAGGATGATGTAACAGATCAGGGTTATGAGGATGAGGTAACAGAGATCAGGGTTATGAGGATGAGGTAACAGGGATCAGGGTCATGTGGATGAGGTACCAGAAATCAGGGTGCTTTGGATCAGGTAACATAGATCAGGGTTATGAGGATGAGGTAACATAGATCAGGGTTATGAGGATGAGGTAACATAGATCAGGGTTATGAGGATGAGGTAACAGAGATCAGGGTTATGAGGATGAGGTAACAGATAAGGGTTATGAGGATGAGGTAACAGATCAGGGTTATGAGTATGAGGTAACAGAGATCAGGGTCATGTGGATGAGGACCAGAGATCAGGGTTATGAGGATGAGGTAACAGAGATCAGGGTTATGAGGATGAGGTAGCAGATCAGGGTTATGAGGATGAGGTAACAGAGATCAGGGTCATGTGGATGAGGACCAGAGGTAACAGAGATAAGGATGAGGTAACAGAGGTAACAGAGATGTGGATGAGGTGGATGAGGTAACAGCAATCAGGGTGCTTTGGATCAGGTAACATAGATCAGGGTTATGAGGATGAGGTAACAGAGATCAGGGTTATGAGGATGAGGTAACATAGATCAGGGTTATGAGGATGAGGTAACAGAGATCAGGGTTATGAGGATGAGATAACAGGGATCAGGGTCATGTGGATTAGGTAACAGAGATCAGGGTTATGAGGATGAGGTAACAGAGATCAGGGTTATGAGGATGAGGTAACAGAGATGAGGGTTATGAGGATGAGGTAGTAGAGATCAGGGTCATGAGGATGAGGTAACAGCAATCAGGGTGCTTTGGATCAGGTAACATAGATCAGGGTTATGAGGATGAGGTAACAGAGATCAGGGTTATGAGGATGAGGTAGCAGAGATCAGGGTCATGTGGATGAGGTAACAGGGATCAGGGTCATGTGGATGAGGACCAGATATCAGGGTTATGAGGATGAGGTAACAGAGATCAGGGTCCTTTGGATGGGGTAACAGATCAGGGCTATGAGGATGATGTAACAGATCAGGGTTATGAGGATGAGGTAACAGAGATCAGGGTTATGAGGATGAGGTAACAGAGATCAGGGTTATGAGGATGAGGTAACAGATAAGGGTTATGAGGATGAGGTAACAGATCAGGGTTATGAGTATGAGGTAACAGAGATCAAGGTCATGTGGATGAGGACCAGAGATCAGGGTTATGAGGATGAGGTAACAGAGATCAGGGTTATGAGGATGAGGTAGCAGATCAGGGTTATGAGGATGAGGTAACAGAGATCAGGGTTATGAGGATGAGGTAACAGGGATCAGGGTCATGTGGATGAGGACCAGATATTAGGGTTATGAGGATCAGGTAACATAGATCAGGGTTATGAGGATGAGTTAACAGATAAGGGTTATGAGGATGAGGTAACAGATCAGGGTTATGAGTATGAGGTAACAGAGATCAGGGTTATGAAGATGAGGGAACAGAGATCAGGGTTATGAGGATGAGGTAACAGAGATCAGGGTTATCAGGATGAGGTAACAGGGATCATGGTCATGTGGATGAGGACCATATATCCGGGTTATGAGGATGAGGTAACAGATCAGGGTTATGAGGATGAGGTAACAGATCAGGGTTATGAGTATGAGGTAACAGATCAGGGCTATGAGGATGATGTAACAGATCAGGGTCATGTGGATGAGGACCATATATCCGGGTTATGAGGATGAGGTAACAGAGATCAGGGTCCTTTGGATGTGGTAACAGATCAGGGCTATGAGGATGATGTAACAGTTCAGGGTTATGAGGATGAGGTAACAGAGATCAGGGTTATGAGGATGAGGTAACAGTGATCAGGGTCATGTGGATGAGGTACCAGAAATCAGGGTGCTTTGGATCAGGTAACATAGATCAGGGTTATGAGGATGAGGTAACATAGATCAGGGTTATGAGGATGAGGTAACATAGATCAGGGTTATGAGGATGAGGTAACAGAGATCAGGGTTATGAGGATGAGGTAACAGATAAGGGTTATGAGGATGAGGTAACAGATCAGGGTTATGAGTATGAGGTAACAGAGATCAGGGTCATGTGGATGAGGACCAGAGATCAGGGTTATGAGGATGAGGTAACAGAGATCAGGGTTATGAGGATGAGGTAGCAGATCAGGGTTATGAGGATGAGGTAACAGAGATCAGGGTCATGTGGATGAGGACCAGAGGTAACAGAGATAAGGATGAGGTAACAGAGGTAACAGAGATGTGGATGAGGTGGATGAGGTAACAGCAATCAGGGTGCTTTGGATCAGGTAACATAGATCAGGGTTATGAGGATGAGGTAACAGAGATCAGGGTTATGAGGATAAGGTAACATAGATCAGGGTTATGAGGATGAGGTAACAGAGATCAGGGTTTTGAGGATGAGGTAACATAGATCAGGGTCATGTGGATTAGGTAACAGATCAGGGTTATGAGGATGAGGTAACAGATCAGGGCTATGAGGATGATGTAACAGATCAGGGTTATGAGGATGAGGTAACAGGGATCAGGGTCATGTGGATGAGGTACCAGAAATCAGGGTGCTTTGGATCAGGTAACATAGATCAGGGTTATGAGGATGAGGTAACATAGATCAGGGTTATGAGGATGAGGTAACATAGATCAGGGTTATGAGGATGAGGTAACAGAGATCAGGGTTATGAGGATGAGGTAACAGATAAGGGTTATGAGGATGAGGTAACAGATCAGGGTTATGAGTATGAGGTAACAGAGATCAGGGTCATGTGGATGAGGACCAGAGATCAGGGTTATGAGGATGAGGTAACAGAGATCAGGGTTATGAGGATGAGGTAGCAGATCAGGGTTATGAGGATGAGGTAACAGAGATCAGGGTCATGTGGATGAGGACCAGAGGTAACAGAGATAAGGATGAGGTAACAGAGGTAACAGAGATGTGGATGAGGTGGATGAGGTAACAGCAATCAGGGTGCTTTGGATCAGGTAACATAGATCAGGGTTATGAGGATGAGGTAACAGAGATCAGGGTTATGAGGATGAGGTAACATAGATCAGGGTTATGAGGATGAGGTAACAGAGATCAGGGTTATGAGGATGAGGTAACATAGATCAGGGTCATGTGGATTAGGTAACAGATCAGGGTTATGAGGATGAGGTAGCAGAGATGAGGGTTATGAGGATGAGGTAGTAGAGATCAGGGTCATGAGGATGAGGTAACAGCAATTAGGGTGCTTTGGATCAGGCAACATAGATCAGGGTTATGAGGATGAGGTAACAGAGATCAGGGTTATGAGGATGAGGTAACATAGATCAGGGTTATGAGGATGAGGTAACAGAGATCAGGGTTATGAGGATGAGATAACAGGGATCAGGGTCATGTGGATTAGGTAACAGAGATCAGGGTTATGAGGATGAGGTAACAGAGATCAGGGTTATGAGGATGAGGTAACATAGATCAGGGTTATGAGGATGAGGGAACAGAGATTGGGGTTATGAGGATGAGGTAGCAGAGATCAGGGTCATGTGGATGAGGTAACAGGGATAAGGGTCATGTGGATGAGGACCAGATATCAGGGTTATGAGGATGAGGTAACAGAGATCAGGGTCCTTTGGATGGGGTAACAGATCAGGGCTATGAGGATGATGTAACAGATCAGGGTTATGAGGATGAGGTAACAGAGATCAGGGTTATGAGGATGAGGTAACAGGGATCAGGGTCATGTGGATGAGGACCAGATATTAGGGTTATGAGGATCAGGTAACATAGATCAGGGTTATGAGGATGAGTTAACAGATAAGGGTTATGAGGATGAGGTAACATAGATCAGGGTTATGAGGATGAGGTAACAGAGATCAGGGTTATGAGGATGAGGTAACAGATAAGGGTTATGAGGATGAGGTAACAGATCAGGGTTATGAGTATGAGGTAACAGAGATCAGGGTCATGTGGATGAGGACCAGAGATCAGGGTTATGAGGATGAGGTAACAGAGATCAGGGTTATGAGGATGAGGTAGCAGATCAGGGTTGTGAGGATGAGGTAACAGAGATCAGGGTCATGTGGATGAGGACCAGAGGTAACAGAGATAAGGATGAGGTAACAGAGGTAACAGAGATGTGGATGAGGTGGATGAGGTAACAGCAATCAGGGTGCTTTGGATCAGGTAACATAGATCAGGGTTATGAGGATGAGGTAACAGAGATCAGGGTTATGAGGATGAGGTAACATAGATCAGGGTTATGAGGATGAGGTAACAGAGATCAGGGTTATGAGGATGAGGTAACATAGATCAGGGTCATGTGGATTAGGTAACAGATCAGGGTTATGAGGATGAGGTAACAGATCAGGGCTATGAGGATGATGTAACAGATCAGGGTTATGAGGATGAGGTAACAGAGATCAGGGTTATGAGGATGAGGTAACAGGGATCAGGGTCATGTGGATGAGGTACCAGAAATCAGGGTGCTTTGGATCAGGTAACATAGATCAGGGTTATGAGGATGAGGTAACATAGATCAGGGTTATGAGGATGAGGTAACATAGATCAGGGTCCTTTGGATGTGGTAACAGATCAGGGCTATGAGGATGAGGTAACAGATCAGGGTTATGAGGATGAGGTAACATAGATCAGGGTTATGTGGATTAGGTAACAGAGATCAGGGTTATGAGGATGAGGTAACATAGATCAGGGTTATGAGGATGAGGTAACAGAGATCAGGATTATGAGGATGAGGTAACAGATATGGGTTATGAGGATGAGGTAACAGATCAGGGTCATGAAGATGAGGGAACAGAGATCGAGGTTATGAGGATGAGGTAGCAGAGATCAGGGTCATGTGGATGAGGTAACAGATCAGGGTTCTGAGGATGAGGTAACAGATCAGGGTTATGAAGATGAGGGAACAGAGATCAGGGTTATGAGGATGAGGTAACAGAGATCAGGGTTATGAGGATGAGGTAGTAGAGATCAGGGTCATGTGGATGAGGTAACAGCAATCAGGGTGCTTTGGATCAGGTAACATAGATCAGGGTTATGAGGATGAGGTAACAGAGATCAGGGTTATGAGGATGAGGTAACAGATCAGGGTTATGAGGATGAGGTAACAGATCAGGGTTATGAAGATGAGGGAACAGAGATCAGGGTTATGAGGATGAGGTAACAGGGATCAGGGTCATGTGGATGAGGACCAGATATCAGGGTTATGAGGATGAGGTAACAGAGATCAGGGTCCTTTGGATGTGGTAACAGATCAGGCCTATGAGGATGATGTAACAGATCAGGGTTATGAGGATGAGGTAACAGATCAGGGTTATGAATATGAGGTAACAGAGATCAGGGTTATGAAGATGAGGGAACAGAGATCAGGGTTATGAGGATGAGGTAACAGAGATCAGGGTTATGAGGATGAGGTAACAGGGACCATGGTCATGTGGATGAGGACCATATATCAGGGTTATGAGGTGAGGTAACAGAGATCAGGGTTATGAGGAGGAGGAAACAGGGATCAGGGTCATGTGGATGAGGTAACAGAAATCAGTGTGCTTTGGATCAGGTAAAATAAGATCAGGGTTATGAGGATGAGGTAACATAGATCAGGGTTATGAGGATGAGGTAACATAGATCAGGGTTATGAGGATGAGGTAACAGAGATCAGGGTTATGAGGATGAGGTAACAGATAAGGGTTATGAGGATGAGGTAACAGATCAGGGTTATGAGTATGAGGTAACAGAGATCAAGGTCATGTGGATGAGGACCAGAGATCAGGGTTATGAGGATGAGGTAACAGAGATCAGGGTTATGAGGATGAGGTATCAGATCAGGGTTATGAGGATGAGGTAACAGAGATCAGGGTCATGTGGATGAGGACCAGAGGTAACAGAGATAAGGATGAGGTAACAGAGGTAACAGAGATGTGGATGAGGTGGATGAGGTAACAGCAATCAGGGTGCTTTGGATCAGGTAACATAGATCAGGGTTATGAGGATGAGGTAACAGAGATCAGGGTTATGAGGATGAGGTAACATAGATCAGGGTTATGAGGATGAGGTAACAGAGATCAGGGTTATGAGGATGAGGTAACATAGATCAGGGTCATGTGGATTAGGTAACAGATCAGGGTTATGAGGATGAGGTAACAGATCAGGGTTATGAGTATGAGGTAGTAGAGATCAGGGTCATGTGGATGAGGTAACAGAAATCAGGGTGCTTTGGATCAGGTAACATAGATCAGGGTTATGTGGATTAGGTAACAGAGATCATGGTTATGATGATGAGGTAACATAGATCAGGGTTATGAGGATGAGGTAACAGAGATCAGGGTTATGAGGATGAGGTAACAGATAAGGGTTATGAGGATGAGGTAACAGATCAGGGTCATGAAGATGAGGGAACAGAGATCGAGGTTATGAGGATGAGGTAGAAGAGATCAGGGTCATGTGGATGAGGTAACAGATCAGGGTTCTGAGGATGAGGTAACAGATCAGGGTTATGAAGATGAGGGAACAGAGATCAGGGTTATGAGGATGAGGTAACAGAGATCAGGGTTATGAGGATGAGGTAGTAGAGATCAGGGTCATGTGGATAAGGTAACAGCAATCAGGGTGCTTTGGATCAGGTAACATAGATCAGGGTTATGAGGATGAGGTTACAGAGATCAGGGTTATGAGGATGAGGTAACATAGATCAGGGTTATGAGGATGAGGTAACAGATCAGGGTTATGAGGATGAGGTAACAGATCAGGGTTATGAAGATGAGGGAACAGAGATCAGGGTCATGTGGATGAGGACCAGATATCAGGGTTATGAGGATGAGGTAACAGAGATCAGGGTCCTTTGGATGTGGTAACAGATCAGGGCTATGAGGATGATGTAACAGATCAGGGTTATGAGGATGAGGTAACAGAGATCAGGGTTATGAGGATGAGGTAACAGGGATCAGGGTCATGTGGATGAGGACCAGATATCAGGGTTATGAGGATGAGGTAACAGAGATCAGGGTTATGAGGATGAGGTAACATAGATCAGGGTTATGAGGATGAGGTAACAGAGATCAGGGTTATGAGGATGAGGTAGTAGAGATCAGGGTCATGTGAATGAGGTAACATAAATCAGGGTGCTTTGGATCAGGTAACATAGATCAGGGTTATGAGGATGAGGTAACAGAGATCAGGGTTATGAGGATGAGGTAACAGATAAGGGTTATGAGGATGAGGTAACAGATCAGGGTTATGAGAATGAGGTAACAGAGATCAGGGTTATGAGGACGAGGTAGCAGAGATCAGGGTCATGTGGATGAGGTAACAGATCAGGGTTATGCGGATGAGGTAACAGATCAGGGTTATGAGGATGAGATAACAGGGATCAGGGTCATGTGGATTAGGTAACAGAGATCAGGGTTATGAGGATGAGGTAACAGAGATAAGGGTTATGAGGATGAGGGAACAGAGATCAGGGTTATGAGGATGAGGTAACAGGGATCAGGGTCATGTGGATGAGGACCAGATATCAGGGTTATGAGGATGAGGTAACAGAGATCAGGGTTATGAGAATGAGGTAACAGAGATCAGGGTTATGAGGATGAGGTAGTAGAGATCAGGGTCATGTGGACGAGGTAACAGAAATCAGGGTGCTTTGGATCAGGTAACATAGATCAGGGTTATGTGGATTAGGTAACAGAGATCAGGGTTATGAGGATGAGGTAACATAGATCAGGGTTATGAGGATGAGGTAACAGAGATCAGGATTATGAGGATGAGGTAACAGATAAGGGTTATGAGGATGAGGTAACAGATCAGGGTCATGAAGATGAGGGAACAGAGATCGAGGTTATGAGGATGAGGTAGCAGAGATCAGGGTCATGTGGATGAGGTAACAGATCAGGGTTCTGAGGATGAGGTAACAGATCAGGGTTATGAAGATGAGGGAACAGAGATCAGGGTTATGAGGATGAGGTAACAGAGATCAGGGTTATGAGGATGAGGTAGTAGAGATCAGGGTCATGTGGATGAGGTAACAGCAATCAGGGTGCTTTGGATCAGGTAACATAGATCAGGGTTATGAGGATGAGGTAACAGAGATCAGGGTTATGAGGATGAGGTAACATAGATCAGGGTTATGAGGATGAGGTAACAGATCAGGGTTATGAGGATGAGGTAACAGATCAGGGTTATGAAGATGAGGGAACAGAGATCAGGGTTATGAGGATGAGGTAACAGAGATCAGGGTTATGAGGATGAGGTAACAGGGATCAGGGTCATGTGGATGAGGACCAGATATCAGGGTTATGAGGATGAGGTAACAGAGATCAGGGTCCTTTGGATGTGGTAACAGATCAGGGCTATGAGGATGATGTAACAGATCAGGGTTATGAGGATGAGGTAACAGATCAGGGTTATGAGTATGAGGTAACAGAGATCAGGGTTATGAAGATGAGGGAACAGAGATCAGGGTTATGAGGATGAGGTAACAGAGATCAGGGTTATGAGGATGAGGTAACAGGGATCATGGTCATGTGGATGAGGACCATATATCAGGGTTATGAGGATGAGGTAACAGAGATCAGGGTCCTTTGGATGTGGTAACAGATCAGGGCTATGAGGATGATGTAACAGATCAGGGTTATGAGGATGAGGTAACAGAGATCAGGGTTATGAGGAGGAGGTAACAGGGATCAGGGTCATGTGGATGAGGTAACAGAAATCAGTGTGCTTTGGATCAGGTAACATAGATCAGGGTTATGAGGATGAGGTAACATAGATCAGGGTTATGAGGATGAGGTAACATAGATCAGGGTTATGAGGATGAGGTAACAGAGATCAGGGTTATGAGGATGAGGTAACAGATAAGGGTTATGAGGATGAGGTAACAGATCAGGGTTATGAGTATGAGGTAACAGAGATCAAGGTCATGTGGATGAGGACCAGAGATCAGGGTTATGAGGATGAGGTAACAGAGATCAGGGTTATGAGGATGAGGTAGCAGATCAGGGTTATGAGGATGAGGTAACAGAGATCAGGGTCATGTGGATGAGGACCAGAGGTAACAGAGATAAGGATGAGGTAACAGAGGTAACAGAGATGTGGATGAGGTGGATGAGGTAACAGCAATCAGGGTGCTTTGGATCAGGTAACATAGATCAGGGTTATGAGGATGAGGTAACAGAGATCAGGGTTATGAGGATGAGGTAACATAGATCAGGGTTATGAGGATGAGGTAACAGAGATCAGGGTTATGAGGATGAGGTAACATAGATCAGGGTCATGTGGATTAGGTAACAGATTAGGGTTATGAGGATGAGGTAACAGATCAGGGTTATGAGGATGAGGTAGTAGAGATCAGGGTCATGTGGATGAGGTAACAGAAATCAGGGTGCTTTGGATCAGGTAACATAGATCAGGGTTATGTGGATTAGGTAACAGAGATCATGGTTATGATGATGAGGTAACATAGATCAGGGTTATGAGGATGAGGTAACAGAGATCAGGGTTATGAGGATGAGGTAACAGATAAGGGTTATGAGGATGAGGTAACAGATCAGGGTCATGAAGATGAGGGAACAGAGATCGAGGTTATGAGGATGAGGTAGCAGAGATCAGGGTCATGTGGATGAGGTAACAGATCAGGGTTCTGAGGATGAGGTAACAGATCAGGGTTATGAAGATGAGGGAACAGAGATCAGGGTTATGAGGATGAGGTAACAGAGATCAGGGTTATGAGGATGAGGTAGTAGAGATCAGGGTCATGTGGATGAGGTAACAGCAATCAGGGTGCTTTGGATCAGGTAACATAGATCAGGGTTATGAGGATGAGGTTACAGAGATCAGGGTTATGAGGATGAGGTAACATAGATCAGGGTTATGAGGATGAAGTAACAGATCAGGGTTATGAGGATGAGGTAACAGATCAGGGTTATGAAGATGAGGGAACAGAGATCAGGGTCATGTGGATGAGGACCAGATATCAGGGTTATGAGGATGAGGTAACAGAGATCAGGGTCCTTTGGATGTGGTAACAGATCAGGGCTATGAGGATGATGTAACAGATCAGGGTTATGAGGATGAGGTAACAGAGATCAGGGTTATGAGGATGAGGTAACAGGGATCAGGGTCATGTGGATGAGGACCAGATATCAGGGTTATGAGGATGAGGTAACAGAGATCAGGGTTATGAGGATGAGGTAACATAGATCAGGGTTATGAGGATGAGGTAACAGAGCAGGGTTATGAGGATGAGGTAACATAGATCAGGGTTATGAGGATGAGGTAACAGAGATCAGGGTTATGAGGATGAGGTAGTAGAGACCAGGGTCATGTGGATAAGGTAACAGCAATCAGGGTGCTTTGGATCAGGTAACATAGATCAGGGTTATGAGGATGAGGTTACAGAGATCAGGGTTATGAGGATGAGGTAACATAGATCAGGGTTATGAGGATGAGGTAACAGATCAGGGTTATGAGGATGAGGTAACAGATCAGGGTTATGAAGATGAGGGAACAGAGATCAGGGTCATGTGGATGAGGACCAGATATCAGGGTTATGAGGATGAGGTAACAGAGATCAGGGTCCTTTGGATGTGGTAACAGATCAGGGCTATGAGGATGATGTAACAGATCAGGGTTATGAGGATGAGGTAACAGAGATCAGGGTTATGAGGATGAGGTAACAGGGATCAGGGTCATGTGGATGAGGACCAGATATCAGGGTTATGAGGATGAGGTAACAGAGATCAGGGTTATGAGGATGAGGTAACATAGATCAGGGTTATGAGGATGAGGTAACAGAGATCAGGGTTATGAGGATGAGGTAGTAGAGATCAGGGTCATGTGAATGAGGTAACATAAATCAGGGTGCTTTGGATCAGGTAACATAGATCAGGGTTATGAGGATGAGGTAACAGAGATCAGGGTTATGAGGATGAGGTAACAGATAAGGGTTATGAGGATGAGGTAACAGATCAGGGTTATGAGAATGAGGTAACAGAGATCAGGGTTATGAGGACGAGGTAGCAGAGATCAGGGTCATGTGGATGAGGTAACAGATCAGGGTTATGCGGATGAGGTAACAGATCAGGGTTATGAGGATGAGATAACAGGGATCAGGGTCATGTGGATTAGGTAACAGAGATCAGGGTTATGAGGATGAGGTAACAGAGATAAGGGTTATGAGGATGAGGGAACAGAGATCAGGGTTATGAGGATGAGGTAACAGGGATCAGGGTCATGTGGATGAGGACCAGATATCAGGGTTATGAGGATGAGGTAACAGAGATCAGGGTTATGAGAATGAGGTAACAGAGATCAGGGTTATGAGGATGAGGTAGTAGAGATCAGGGTCATGTGGACGAGGTAACAGAAATCAGGGTGCTTTGGATCAGGTAACATAGATCAGGGTTATGTGGATTAGGTAACAGAGATCAGGGTTATGAGGATGAGGTAACATAGATCAGGGTTATGAGGATGAGGTAACAGAGATCAGGATTATGAGGATGAGGTAACAGATAAGGGTTATGAGGATGAGGTAACAGATCAGGGTCATGAAGATGAGGGAACAGAGATCGAGGTTATGAGGATGAGGTAGCAGAGATCAGGGTCATGTGGATGAGGTAACAGATCAGGGTTCTGAGGATGAGGTAACAGATCAGGGTTATGAAGATGAGGGAACAGAGATCAGGGTTATGAGGATGAGGTAACAGAGATCAGGGTTATGAGGATGAGGTAGTAGAGATCAGGGTCATGTGGATGAGGTAACAGCAATCAGGGTGCTTTGGATCAGGTAACATAGATCAGGGTTATGAGGATGAGGTAACAGAGATCAGGGTTATGTGGATGAGGTAACATAGATCAGGGTTATGAGGATGAGGTAACAGATCAGGGTTATGAGGATGAGGTAACAGATCAGGGTTATGAAGATGAGGGAACAGAGATCAGGGTTATGAGGATGAGGTAACAGAGATCAGGGTTATGAGGATGAGGTAACAGGGATCAGGGTCATGTGGATGAGGACCAGATATCAGGGTTATGAGGATGAGGTAACAGAGATCAGGGTCCTTTGGATGTGGTAACAGATCAGGGCTATGAGGATGATGTAACAGATCAGGGTTATGAGGATGAGGTAACAGATCAGGGTTATGAGTATGAGGTAACAGAGATCAGGGTTATGAAGATGAGGGAACAGAGATCAGGGTTATGAGGATGAGGTAACAGAGATCAGGGTTATGAGGATGAGGTAACAGGGATCATGGTCATGTGGATGAGGACCATATATCAGGGTTATGAGGATGAGGTAACAGAGATCAGGGTCCTTTGGATGTGGTAACAGATCAGGGCTATGAGGATGATGTAACAGATCAGGGTTATGAGGATGAGGTAACAGAGATCAGGGTTATGAGGAGGAGGTAACAGGGATCAGGGTCATGTGGATGAGGTAACAGAAATCAGTGTGCTTTGGATCAGGTAACATAGATCAGGGTTATGAGGATGAGGTAACATAGATCAGGGTTATGAGGATGAGGTAACAGAGCAGGGTTATGAGGATGAGGTAACATAGATCAGGGTTATGAGGATGAGGTAACAGAGATCAGGGTTATGAGGATGAGGTAGTAGAGACCAGGGTCATGTGGATAAGGTAACAGCAATCAGGGTGCTTTGGATCAGGTAACATAGATCAGGGTTATGAGGATGAGGTTACAGAGATCAGGGTTATGAGGATGAGGTAACATAGATCAGGGTTATGAGGATGAGGTAACAGATCAGGGTTATGAGGATGAGGTAACAGATCAGGGTTATGAAGATGAGGGAACAGAGATCAGGGTCATGTGGATGAGGACCAGATATCAGGGTTATGAGGATGAGGTAACAGAGATCAGGGTCCTTTGGATGTGGTAACAGATCAGGGCTATGAGGATGATGTAACAGATCAGGGTTATGAGGATGAGGTAACAGAGATCAGGGTTATGAGGATGAGGTAACAGGGATCAGGGTCATGTGGATGAGGACCAGATATCAGGGTTATGAGGATGAGGTAACAGAGATCAGGGTTATGAGGATGAGGTAACATAGATCAGGGTTATGAGGATGAGGTAACAGAGATCAGGGTTATGAGGATGAGGTAGTAGAGATCAGGGTCATGTGAATGAGGTAACATAAATCAGGGTGCTTTGGATCAGGTAACATAGATCAGGGTTATGAGGATGAGGTAACAGAGATCAGGGTTATGAGGATGAGGTAACAGATAAGGGTTATGAGGATGAGGTAACAGATCAGGGTTATGAGAATGAGGTAACAGAGATCAGGGTTATGAGGACGAGGTAGCAGAGATCAGGGTCATGTGGATGAGGTAACAGATCAGGGTTATGCGGATGAGGTAACAGATCAGGGTTATGAGGATGAGATAACAGGGATCAGGGTCATGTGGATTAGGTAACAGAGATCAGGGTTATGAGGATGAGGTAACAGAGATAAGGGTTATGAGGATGAGGGAACAGAGATCAGGGTTATGAGGATGAGGTAACAGGGATCAGGGTCATGTGGATGAGGACCAGATATCAGGGTTATGAGGATGAGGTAACAGAGATCAGGGTTATGAGAATGAGGTAACAGAGATCAGGGTTATGAGGATGAGGTAGTAGAGATCAGGGTCATGTGGACGAGGTAACAGAAATCAGGGTGCTTTGGATCAGGTAACATAGATCAGGGTTATGTGGATTAGGTAACAGAGATCAGGGTTATGAGGATGAGGTAACATAGATCAGGGTTATGAGGATGAGGTAACAGAGATCAGGATTATGAGGATGAGGTAACAGATAAGGGTTATGAGGATGAGGTAACAGATCAGGTTCATGAAGATGAGGGAACAGAGATCGAGGTTATGAGGATGAGGTAGCAGAGATCAGGGTCATGTGGATGAGGTAACAGATCAGGGTTATGAAGATGAGGGAACAGAGATCAGGGTTATGAGGATGAGGTAACAGAGATCAGGGTTATGAGGATGAGGTAGTAGAGATCAGGGTCATGTGGATGAGGTAACAGCAATCAGGGTGCTTTGGATCAGGTAACATAGATCAGGGTTATGAGGATGAGGTAACAGAGATCAGGGTTATGTGGATGAGGTAACATAGATCAGGGTTATGAGGATGAGGTAACAGATCAGGGTTATGAGGATGAGGTAACAGATCAGGGTTATGAAGATGAGGGAACAGAGATCAGGGTTATGAGGATGAGGTAACAGAGATCAGGGTTATGAGGATGAGGTAACAGGGATCAGGGTCATGTGGATGAGGACCAGATATCAGGGTTATGAGGATGAGGTAACAGAGATCAGGGTCCTTTGGATGTGGTAACAGATCAGGGCTATGAGGATGATGTAACAGATCAGGGTTATGAGGATGAGGTAACAGATCAGGGTTATGAGTATGAGGTAACAGAGATCAGGGTTATGAAGATGAGGGAACAGAGATCAGGGTTATGAGGATGAGGTAACAGAGATCAGGGTTATGAGGATGAGGTAACAGGGATCATGGTCATGTGGATGAGGACCATATATCAGGGTTATGAGGATGAGGTAACAGAGATCAGGGTCCTTTGGATGTGGTAACAGATCAGGGCTATGAGGATGATGTAACAGATCAGGGTTATGAGGATGAGGTAACAGAGATCAGGGTTATGAGGAGGAGGTAACAGGGATCAGGGTCATGTGGATGAGGTAACAGAAATCAGTGTGCTTTGGATCAGGTAACATAGATCAGGGTTATGAGGATGAGGTAACATAGATCAGGGTTATGAGGATGAGGTAACATAGATCAGGGTTATGAGGATGAGGTAACAGAGATCAGGGTTATGAGGATGAGGTAACAGATAAGGGTTATGAGGATGAGGTAACAGATCAGGGTTATGAGTATGAGGTAACAGAGATCAAGGTCATGTGGATGAGGACCAGAGATCAGGGTTATGAGGATGAGGTAACAGAGATCAGGGTTATGAGGATGAGGTAGCAGATCAGGGTTATGAGGATGAGGTAACAGAGATCAGGGTCATGTGGATGAGGACCAGAGGTAACAGAGATAAGGATGAGGTAACAGAGGTAACAGAGATGTGGATGAGGTGGATGAGGTAACAGCAATCAGGGTGCTTTGGATCAGGTAACATAGATCAGGGTTATGAGGATGAGGTAACAGAGATCAGGGTTATGAGGATGAGGTAACATAGATCAGGGTTATGAGGATGAGGTAACAGAGATCAGGGTTATGAGGATGAGGTAACATAGATCAGGGTCATGTGGATTAGGTAACAGATCAGGGTTATGAGGATGAGGTAACAGATCAGGGTTATGAGGATGAGGTAGTAGAGATCAGGGTCATGTGGATGAGGTAACAGAAATCAGGGTGCTTTGGATCAGGTAACATAGATCAGGGTTATGTGGATTAGGTAACAGAGATCATGGTTATGATGATGAGGTAACATAGATCAGGGTTATGAGGATGAGGTAACAGAGATCAGGGTTATGAGGATGAGGTAACAGATAAGGGTTATGAGGATGAGGTAACAGATCAGGGTCATGAAGATGAGGGAACAGAGATCGAGGTTATGAGGATGAGGTAGCAGAGATCAGGGTCATGTGGATGAGGTAACAGATCAGGGTTCTGAGGATGAGGTAACAGATCAGGGTTATGAAGATGAGGGAACAGAGATCAGGGTTATGAGGATGAGGTAACAGAGATCAGGGTTATGAGGATGAGGTAGTAGAGATCAGGGTCATGTGGATGAGGTAACAGCAATCAGGGTGCTTTGGATCAGGTAACATAGATCAGGGTTATGAGGATGAGGTTACAGAGATCAGGGTTATGAGGATGAGGTAACATAGATCAGGGTTATGAGGATGAAGTAACAGATCAGGGTTATGAGGATGAGGTAACAGATCAGGGTTATGAAGATGAGGGAACAGAGATCAGGGTCATGTGGATGAGGACCAGATATCAGGGTTATGAGGATGAGGTAACAGAGATCAGGGTCCTTTGGATGTGGTAACAGATCAGGGCTATGAGGATGATGTAACAGATCAGGGTTATGAGGATGAGGTAACAGAGATCAGGGTTATGAGGATGAGGTAACAGGGATCAGGGTCATGTGGATGAGGACCAGATATCAGGGTTATGAGGATGAGGTAACAGAGATCAGGGTTATGAGGATGAGGTAACATAGATCAGGGTTATGAGGATGAGGTAACAGAGCAGGGTTATGAGGATGAGGTAGTAGAGATCAGGGTCATGTGGATGAGGTAACAGATCAGGGTTATGAGTATGAGGTAACAGAACAGGGTTATGAGGATGAGGTAACAGAGATCAGGGTTATGAGGATGAGGTAACAGATAAGGGTTATGAGGATGAGGTAACAGATCAGGGTTATGAGTATGAGGTAACAGAGATCAGGGTTATGAGGACGAGGTAGCAGAGATCAGGGTCATGTGGATGAGGTAACAGATCAGGGTTATGCGGATGAGGTAACAGATCAGGGTTATGAGGATGAGATAACAGGGATCAGGGTCATGTGGATTAGGTAACACAGATCAGGGTTATGAGGATGAGGTAACAGAGATCAGGGTTACGAGGATGAGGTAACAGAGATGAGGGTTATGAGGATGAGGTAGTAGAGATCAGGGTCATGAGGATGAGGTAACAGCAATCAGGGTGCTTTGAATCAGGTAACATAGATCAGGGTTATGAGGATGAGGTAACAGAGATCAGGGTTATGAGGATGAGGTAACATATATCAGGGTTATGAGGATGAGGTAACAGAGATCAGGGTTATGAGGATGAGATAACAGGGATCAGGGTCATGTGGATTAGGTAACAGAGATCAGGGTTATGAGGATGAGGTAACAGAGATCAGGGTTATGAGGATGAGGTAACAGAGATGAGGGTTATGAGGATGAGGTAGTAGAGATCAGGGTCATGAGGATGAGGTAACAGCAATCAGGGTGCTTTGGATCAGGTAACATAGATCAGGGTTATGAGGATGAGGTAACAGAGATCAGGGTTATGAGGATGAGGTAACATAGATCAGGGTTATGAGGATGAGGGAACAGAGATTGGGGTTATGAGGATGAGGTAGCAGAGATCAGGGTCATGTGGATGAGGTAACAGGGATCAGGGTCATGTGGATGAGGACCAGATATCAGGGTTATGAGGATGAGGTAAACAGAGATCAGGGTCCTTTGGATGGGGTAACAGATCAGGGCTATGAGGATGATGTAACAGATCAGGGTTATGAGGATGAGGTAACAGAGATCAGGGTTATGAGGATGAGGTAACAGGGATCAGGGTCATGTGGATGAGGACCAGATATTAGGGTTATGAGGATCAGGTAACATAGATCAGGGTTATGAGGATGAGGTAACAGGGATCAGGGTTATGAGGGTGAGGTAACAGATCAGGGTTATGAGTATGAGGTAACAGAGATCAGGGTTATGAGGATGAGGTAACAGAGATCAGGGTTATGAGGATGAGGTAACAGGGATCATGGTCATGTGGATGAGGACGATATATCAGGGTTATGAGGATGGGGTAACAGAGATCAGGGTCCTTTGGATGTGGTAACAGATCAGGGCTATGAGGATGAGGTAACATAGATCAGGGTTATGAGGATGAGGTAACAGAGATCAGGGTTATGAGGATGAGGTAACAGATAAGGGTTATGAGGATGAGGTAACAGATCAGGGTTATGAGTATGAGGTAACAGAGATCAGGGTCATGTGGATGAGGACCAGAGATCAGGGTTATGAGGATGAGGTAACAGAGATCAGGGTTATGAGGATGAGGTAGCAGATCAGGGTTATGAGGATGAGGTAACAGAGATCAGGGTCATGTGGATGAGGACCAGAGATCAGGGTTATGAGGATGAGGTAACAGAGATCAGGGTCCTTTGGATGTGGTAACAGATCAGGGTTATGAGGATGAGGTAACAGATCAGGGTCATGAAGATGAGGGAACAGAGATCGAGGTTATGAGGATGAGGTAGCAGAGATCAGGGTCATGTGGATGAGGTAACAGATCAGGGTTATGAGGATGAGGTAACAGATCAGGGTTATGAAGATGAGGGAACAGAGATCAGGGTTATGAGGATGAGGTAACAGAGATCAGGGTTATGAGAATGAGGTAGTAGAGATCAGGGTTATGAGGATGAGATAACAGGGATCAGGGTCATGTGGATTAGGTAACAGAGATCAGGGTTATGAGGAAGAGGTAACAGAGATCAGGGTTATGAGGATGAGGTAACAGAGATGAGGGTTATGAGGATGAGGTAGTAGAGATCAGGGTCATGAGGATGAGGTAAAGGCAATCAGGGTGCTTTGGATCAGGTAACATAGATCAGGGTTATGAGGATGAGGTAACAGAGATCAGGGTTATGAGGATGAGGGAACAGAGATTGGGGTTATGAGGATGAGGTAGCAGAGATCAGGGTCATGTGGATGAGGTAACAGGGATCAGGGTCATGTGGATGAGGACCAGATATCAGGGTTATGAGGATGAGGTAAACAGAGATCAGGGTCCTTTGGATGGGGTAACAGATCAGGGCTATGAGGATGATGTAACAGATCAGGGTTATGAGGATGAGGTAACAGAGATCAGGGTTATGAGGATGAGGTAACAGAGATCAGGGTCATGTGGATGAGGACCAGATATTAGGGTTATGAGGATCAGGTAACATAGATCAGGGTTATGAGGATGAGGTAACAGAGATCAGGGTTATGAGGGTGAGGTAACAGATAAGGGTTATGAGGATGAGGTAACAGGGATCATGGTCATGTGGATGAGGACGATATATCAGGGTTATGAGGATGGGGTAACAGAGATCAGGGTCCTTTGGATGTGGTAACAGATCAGGGCTATGAGGATGATGTAACAGATCAGGGTTATGAGGATGAGGTAACAGAGATCAGGGTTATGAGGAGGAGGTAACAGGGATCAGGGTCATGTGGATGAGGTAACAGAAATCAGGGTGCTTTGGATCAGGTAACATAGATCAGGGTTATGAGGATGAGGTAACATAGATCAGGGTTATGAGGATGAGGTAACATAGATCAGGGTTATGAGGATGAGGTAACAGAGATCAGGGTTATGAGGATGAGGTAACAGATAAGGGTAATGAGGATGAGGTAACAGATCAGGGTTATGAGTATGAGGTAACAGAGATCAGGGTCATGTGGATGAGGACCAGAGATCAGGGTTATGAGGATGAGGTAACAGAGATCAGGGTCCTTTGGATGTGGTAACAGATCAGGGTTATGAGGATGAGGTAACAGATCAGGGTCATGAAGATGAGGGAACAGAGATCGAGGTTATGAGGATGAGGTAGCAGAGATCAGGGTCATGTGGATGAGGTAACAGATCAGGGTTATGAAGATGAAGTAAAAGAGATCAGGGTTATGAGGATGAGGTAGTAGAGATCAGGGTCATGTGGATGAGGTAATAGCAATCAGGGTGCTTTGGATCAGGTAACATAGATCAGGGTTATAAGGATGAGGTAACAGAGATCAGGGTTATGAGGATGAGGTAACATAGATCAGGGTTATGAGGATGAGGTAACAGATCAGGGTTATGAGGATGAGGTAACACATCAGGGTTATGAAGATGAGGGAACAGAGATCAGGGTTATGAGGATGAGGAAACAGAGATCAGGGTTATGAGGATGAGGTAACAGGGATCAGGGTCATGTGGATGAGGACCAGATATCAGGGTTATGAGGATGAGGTAACAGAGATCAGGGTCCTTTGGATGTGGTAACAGATCAGGGCTATGAGGATGATGTAACAGATCAGGGTTATGAGGATGAGGTAACAGAGATCAGGGTTATGAGGATGAGGTAACAGGGATCAGGGTCATGTGGATGAGGACCAGATATCAGGGTTATGAGGATGAGGTAACAGAGATCAGGGTTATGAGGATGAGGTAACATAGATCAGGGTTATGAGGATGAGGTAACAGAGATCAGGGTTATGAGGATGAGGTAGTAGAGATCAGGGTCATGTGGATGAGGTAACATAAATCAGGGTGCTTTGGATCAGGTAACATAGATCAGGGTTATGAGGATGAGGTAACAGAGATCAGGGTTATGAGGATGAGGTAACAGATAAGGGTTATGAGGATGAGGTAACAGATCAGGGTTATGAGTATGAGGTAACAGATCAGGGTTATGAAGATGAGGGAACAGAGATCAGGGTTATGAGGATGAGGAAACAGAGATCAGGGTTATGAGGATGAGGTAACAGGGATCAGGGTCATGTGGATGAGGACCAGATATCAGGGTTATGAGGACAAGGTAGCAGAGATCAGGGTCATGTGGATGAGGTAACAGATCAGGGTTATGCGGATGAGGTAACAGATCAGGGTTATGAGGATGAGGTAACAGATCAGGGTTATGAGGATGAGGTAACAGAGATCAGGGTTATGAGGATGAGGTAACATAGATCAGGGTTATGAGGATGAGGGAACAGAGATTGGGGTTATGAGGATGAGGTAGCAGAGATCAGGGTCATGTGGATGAGGTAACAGGGATCAGGGTCATGTGGATGAGGACCAGATATCAGGGTTATGAGGATGAGGTAAACAGAGATCAGGGTCCTTAGGATGGGGTAACAGATCAGGGCTATGAGGATGATGTAACAGATCAGGGTTATGAGGATGAGGTAACAGAGATCAGGGTTATGAGGATGAGGTAACAGGGATCAGGGTCATGTGGATGAGGACCAGATATTAGGGTTATGAGGATCAGGTAACATAGATCAGGGTTATGAGGATGAGGTAACAGAGATCAGGGTTATGAGGGTGAGGTAACAGATAAGGGTTATGAGGATGAGGTAACAGATCAGGGTTATGAGTATGAGGTAACAGAGATCAGGGTTATGAGGATGAGGTAACAGGGATCAGGGTCATGTGGATGAGGACCAGATATTAGGGTTATGAGGATCAGGTAACATAGATCAGGGTTATGAGGATGAGGTAACAGAGATCAGGGTTATGAGGGTGAGGTAACAGATAAGCGTTATGAGGATGAGGTAACAGATCAGGGTTATGAGTATGAGGTAACAGAGATCAGGGTTGTGAAGATGAGGGAACAGAGATCAGGGTTATGAGGATGAGGTAACAGAGATCAGGGTTATGAGGATGAGGTAACAGGGATCATGGTCATGTGGATGAGGACGATATATCAGGGTTATGAGGATGAGGTAACAGAGATCAGGGTCCTTTGTATGTGGTAACAGATCAGGGCTATGAGGATGATGTAACAGATCAGGGTTATGAGGATGAGGTAACAGAGATCAGGGTTATGAGGAGGAGGTAACAGGGATCAGGGTCATGTGGATGAGGTAACAGAAATCAGGGTGCTTTGGATCAGGTAACATAGATCAGGGTTATGAGGATGAGGTAACAGATAAGGGTTATGAGGATGAGGTAACAGATCAGGGTTATGAGTATTAGGTAACAGAGATCAGGGTCATGTGGATGAGGACCAGAGATCAGGGTTATGAGGATGAGGTAACAGAGATCAGGGTTATGAGGATGAGGTAGCAGATCAGGGTTATGAGGATGAGGTAACAGAGATCAGGGTCATGTGGATGAGGACCAGAGATCAGGGTTATTAGGATGAGGTAACAGAGATCAGGGTCCTTTGGATGTGGTAACAGATCAGGGCTATGAGGATGATGTAACAGATCAGGGTTATGAGGATAAGGTAACAGAGATGAGGGTTATGAGGATGAGGTAGTAGAGATCAGGGTCATGAGGATGAGGTAACAGCAATCAGGGTGCTTTGGATCAGGTAACATAGATCAGGGTTATGAGGATGAGGTAACAGAGATCAGGGTTATGAGGATGAGGTAACATAGATCAGGGTTATGAGGATGAGGGAACAGAGATTGGGGTTATGAGGATGAGGTAGCAGAGATCAGGGTCATGTGGATGAGGTAACAGGGATCAGGGTCATGTGGATGAGGACCAGATATCAGGGTTATGAGGATGAGGTAAACAGAGATCAGGGTCCTTAGGATGGGGTAACAGATCAGGGCTATGAGGATGAGGTAACAGATCAGGGTTATGAGGATGATGTAACAGATCAGGGTTATGAGGATGAGGTAAAAGAGATCAGGGTTATGAGGATGATATAACAGGGATCAGGGTCATGTGGATTAGGTAACAGAGATCAGGGTTATGAGGATGAGGTAACAGAGATCAGGGTTATGAGGATGAGGTAACAGAGGTGAGGGTTATGAGGATGAGGTAGTAGAGATCAGGGTCATGAGGATGAGGTAACAGCAATCAGTGTGCTTTGGATCAGGTAACATAGATCAGGGTTATGAGGATGAGGTAACAGAGATCAGGGTTATGAGGATGAGGTAACATAGATCAGGGTTATGAGGATGAGGTAACAGAGATCAGGGTTATGAGGATGAGATAACAGGGATCAGGGTCATGTGGATTAGGTAACAGAGATCAGGGTTATGAGGATGAGGTAACAGAGATCAGGGTTATGAGGATGAGGTAACAGAGATGAGGGTTATGAGGATGAGGTAACAGCAATCAGGGTGCTTTGGATCAGGTAACATAGATCAGGGTTATGAGGATGAGGTAACAGAGATCAGGGTTATGAGGATGAGGTAACATAGATCAGGGTTATGAGGATGAGGGAACAGAGATTGGGGTTATGAGGATGAGGTAGCAGAGATCAGGGTCATGTGGATGAGGTAACAGGGATCAGGGTCATGTGGATGAGGACCAGATATCAGGGTTATGAGGATGAGGTAAACAGAGATCAGGGTCCTTAGGATGGGGTAACAGATCAGGGCTATGAGGATGATGTAACAGATCAGGGTTATGAGGATGAGGTAACAGAGATCAGGGTTATGAGGATGAGGTAACAGGGATCAGGGTCATGTGGATGAGGACCAGATATTAGGGTTATGAGGATCAGGTAACATAGATCAGGGTTATGAGGAAGAGGTAACAGAGATCAGGGTTATGAGGGTGAGGTAACAGATAAGGGTTATGAGGATGAGGTAACAGATCAGGGTTATGAGTATGAGGTAACAGAGATCAGGGTTATGAAGATGAGGGAACAGAGATCAGGGTTATGAGGATGAGGTAGCAGATCAGGGTTATGAGGATAAGGTAACAGAGATGAGGGTTATGAGGATGAGGTAGTAGAGATCAGGGTTATGAGGATGAGGTAACAGAGATCAGGGTCCTTTGTATGTGGTAACAGATCAGGGCTATGAGGATGATGTAACAGATCAGGGTTATGAGGATGAGGTAACAGAGATCAGGGTTATGAGGAGGAGGCAACAGGGATCAGGGTCATGTGGATGAGGTAACAGAAATCAGGGTGCTTTGGATCAGGTAACATAGATCAGGGTTATGAGGATGAGGTAACATAGATCAGGGTTATGAGGATGAGGTAACATAGATCACGGTTATGAGGATGAGGTAACAGAGATCAGGCTTATGAGGATGAGGTAACAGATAAGGGTTATGAGGATGAGGTAACAGATCAGGGTTATGAGTATGAGGTAACAGAGATCAGGGTCATGTGGATGAGGACCAGAGATCAGGGTTATGAGGATGAGGTAACAGAGATCAGGGTTATGAGGATGAGGTAGCAGATCAGGGTTATGAGGATGAGGTAACAGAGATCAGGGTCATGTGGATGAGGACCAGAGATCAGGGTTATGAGGATGAGGTAACAGAGATCAGGGTCCTTTGGATGTGGTAACAGATCAGGGCTATGAGGATGATGTAACAGATCAGGGTTATGAGGATAAGCTAACAGAGATGAGGGTTATGAGGATGAGGTAGTAGAGATCAGGGTCATGAGGATGAGGTAACAGCAATCAGGGTGCTTTGGATCAGGTAACATAGATCAGGGTTATGAGGATGAGGTAACAGAGATCAGGGTTATGAGGATGAGGTAACATAGATCAGGGTTATGAGGATGAGGGAACAGAGATCAGGGTCATGTGGATGAGGTAACAGGGATCAGGGTCATGTGGATGAGGACCAGATATCAGGGTTATGAGGATGAGGTAAACAGAGATCAGGGTCCTTAGGATGGGGTAACAGATCAGGGCTATGAGGATGATGTAACAGATCAGGTTATGAGGATGAGGTAACAGAGATCAGGGTTATGAGGATGAGGTAACAGGGATCAGGGTCATGTGGATGAGGACCAGATATTAGGGTTATGAGGATCAGGTAACATAGATCAGGGTTATGAGGATGAGGTAACAGAGATCAGGGTTATGAGGGTGAGGTAACAGATAAGGGTTATGAGGATGAGGTAACGGATCAGGGTTATGAGTATGAGGTAACAGAGATCAGGGTTATGAAGATGAGGGAACAGAGATCAGGGTTATGAGGATGAGGTAACAGAGATCAGGGTTATGAGGATGAGGTAACAGGGATCATGGTCATGTGGATGAGGACGATATATCAGGGTTATGAGGATGAGGTAACAGAGATCAGGGTCCTTCGTATGTGGTAACAGATCAGGGCTATGAGGATCATGTAACAGATCAGGGTTATGAGGATGAGGTAACAGAGATCAGGGTTATGAGGAGGAGGTAACAGGGATCAGGGTCATGTGGATGAGGTAACAGAAATCAGGGTGCTTTGGATCAGGTAACATAGATCAGGGTTATGAGGATGAGGTAACATAGATCAGGGTTATGAGGATGAGGTAACATAGATCAGGGTTATGAGGATGAGGTAACAGATAAGGATTATGAAGATGAGGTAACAGATCAGGGTTATGAGTATGAGGTAACAGAGATCAGGGTCATGTGGATGAGGACCAGAGATCAGGGTTATGAGGATGAGGTAACAGAGATCAGGGTTATGAGGATGAGGTAGCAGATCAGGGTTATGAGGATGAGGTAACAGAGATCAGGGTCATGTGGATGAGGACCAGAGATCAGGGTTATGAGGATGAGGTAACAGAGATCAGGGTCCTTTGGATGTGGTAACAGATCAGGGCTATGAGGATGATGTAACAGATCAGGGTTATGAGGATAAGGTAATAGAGATCAGGGTTATGAGGATGAGGTAACAGGGATCAGGGTCATGTGGATGAGGACCAGGTAACATAGATCAGGGTTATGAGGATGAGGTAACAGAGATCAGGGTTATGAGAATGAGGTAACAGATAAGGGTTATGAGGATGAGGTAACAGATCAGGGTTATGAGTATGAGGTAACAGAGATCAGGGTTATGAAGATGAGGGAACAGAGATCAGGGTTATGAGGATGAGGTAACAGAGATCAAGGTTATGAGGATGAGGTAACAGGGATCATGGTCATGTGGATGAGGACCATATATCAGGGTTATGAGGATGAGGTAACAGAGATCAGGGTCCTTTGGATGTGGTAACAGATCAGGGCTATGAGGATGATGTAACAGATCAGGGTTATGAGGATGAGGTAACAGAGATCAGGGTTATGAGGAGGAGGTAACAGGGATCAGGGTCATGTGGATGAGGTGACAGAAATCAGGGTGCTTTGGATCAGGTAACATAGATCAGGGTTATGAGGATGAGGTAACATAGATCAGGGTTATGAGGATGAGGTAACAGATAAGGGTTATGAGGATGAGGTAACAGATCAGGGTTATGAGTATGAGGTAACAGAGATCAGGGTCATGTGGATGAGGACCAGAGATCAGGGTTATGAGGATGAGGTAACAGAGATCAGGGTTATGAGGATGAGGTAGCAGATCAGGGTTATGAGGATGAGGTAACAGAGATCAGGGTCATGTGGATGAGGACCAGAGATCAGGGTTATGAGGATGAGGTAACAGAGATCAGGGTCCTTTGGATGTGGTAACAGATCAGGGCTATGAGGATGATGTAACAGATCAGGGTTATGAGGATGAGGTAACAGAGATCAGGGTTATGAGGATGAGGTAACAGGGATCAGGGTCATGTGGATTAGGTAACAGAGATCAGGGTTATGAGGATGAGGTAACAGAGATCAGGGTTATGAGGATGAGGTAACATAGATCAGGGTTATGAGGATGAGGTAACAGATCAGGGTTATGAGGATGAGGTAACAGATCAGGGTTATGAAGATGAGGGAACAGAGATCAGGGTTATGAGGATGAGGTAACAGAGATCAGGGTTATGAGGATGAGGTAACAGGGATCAGGGTCATGTGGATGAGGACCAGATATCAGGGTTATGAGGATGAGGTAACAGAGATCAGGGTCCTTTGGATGTGGTAACAGATCAGGGCTATGAGGATGATGTAACAGATCAGGGTTATGAGGATGAGGTAACAGATCAGGGTTATGAGTATGAGGTAACAGAGATCAGGGTTATGAAGATGAGGGAACAGAGATCAGGGTTATGAGGATGAGGTAACAGAGATCAGGGTTATGAGGATGAGGTAACAGGGATCATGGTCATGTGGATGAGGACCATATATCAGGGTTATGAGGATGAGGTAACAGAGATCAGGGTCCTTTGGATGTGGTAACAGATCAGGGCTATGAGGATGATGTAACAGATCAGGGTTATGAGGATGAGGTAACAGAGATCAGGGTTATGAGGAGGAGGTAACAGGGATCAGGGTCATGTGGATGAGGTAACAGAAATCAGTGTGCTTTGGATCAGGTAACATAGATCAGGGTTATGAGGATGAGGTAACATAGATCAGGGTTATGAGGATGAGGTAACATAGATCAGGGTTATGAGGATGAGGTAACAGAGATCAGGGTTATGAGGATGAGGTAACAGATAAGGGTTATGAGGATGAGGTAACAGATCAGGGTTATGAGTATGAGGTAACAGAGATCAAGGTCATGTGGATGAGGACCAGAGATCAGGGTTATGAGGATGAGGTAACAGAGATCAGGGTTATGAGGATGAGGTAGCAGATCAGGGTTATGAGGATGAGGTAACAGAGATCAGGGTCATGTGGATGAGGACCAGAGGTAACAGAGATAAGGATGAGGTAACAGAGGTAACAGAGATGTGGATGAGGTGGATGAGGTAACAGCAATCAGGGTGCTTTGGATCAGGTAACATAGATCAGGGTTATGAGGATGAGGTAACAGAGATCAGGGTTATGAGGATGAGGTAACATAGATCAGGGTTATGAGGATGAGGTAACAGAGATCAGGGTTATGAGGATGAGGTAACATAGATCAGGGTCATGTGGATTAGGTAACAGATCAGGGTTATGAGGATGAGGTAACAGATCAGGGTTATGAGGATGAGGTAGTAGAGATCAGGGTCATGTGGATGAGGTAACAGAAATCAGGGTGCTTTGGATCAGGTAACATAGATCAGGGTTATGTGGATTAGGTAACAGAGATCATGGTTATGATGATGAGGTAACATAGATCAGGGTTATGAGGATGAGGTAACAGAGATCAGGGTTATGAGGATGAGGTAACAGATAAGGGTTATGAGGATGAGGTAACAGATCAGGGTCATGAAGATGAGGGAACAGAGATCGAGGTTATGAGGATGAGGTAGCAGAGATCAGGGTCATGTGGATGAGGTAACAGATCAGGGTTCTGAGGATGAGGTAACAGATCAGGGTTATGAAGATGAGGGAACAGAGATCAGGGTTATGAGGATGAGGTAACAGAGATCAGGGTTATGAGGATGAGGTAGTAGAGATCAGGGTCATGTGGATGAGGTAACAGCAATCAGGGTGCTTTGGATCAGGTAACATAGATCAGGGTTATGAGGATGAGGTTACAGAGATCAGGGTTATGAGGATGAGGTAACATAGATCAGGGTTATGAGGATGAAGTAACAGATCAGGGTTATGAGGATGAGGTAACAGATCAGGGTTATGAAGATGAGGGAACAGAGATCAGGGTCATGTGGATGAGGACCAGATATCAGGGTTATGAGGATGAGGTAACAGAGATCAGGGTCCTTTGGATGTGGTAACAGATCAGGGCTATGAGGATGATGTAACAGATCAGGGTTATGAGGATGAGGTAACAGAGATCAGGGTTATGAGGATGAGGTAACAGGGATCAGGGTCATGTGGATGAGGACCAGATATCAGGGTTATGAGGATGAGGTAACAGAGATCAGGGTTATGAGGATGAGGTAACATAGATCAGGGTTATGAGGATGAGGTAACAGAGCAGGGTTATGAGGATGAGGTAGTAGAGATCAGGGTCATGTGGATGAGGTAACAGATCAGGGTTATGAGTATGAGGTAACAGAACAGGGTTATGAGGATGAGGTAACAGAGATCAGGGTTATGAGGATGAGGTAACAGATAAGGGTTATGAGGATGAGGTAACAGATCAGGGTTATGAGTATGAGGTAACAGAGATCAGGGTTATGAGGACGAGGTAGCAGAGATCAGGGTCATGTGGATGAGGTAACAGATCAGGGTTATGCGGATGAGGTAACAGATCAGGGTTATGAGGATGAGATAACAGGGATCAGGGTCATGTGGATTAGGTAACACAGATCAGGGTTATGAGGATGAGGTAACAGAGATCAGGGTTACGAGGATGAGGTAACAGAGATGAGGGTTATGAGGATGAGGTAGTAGAGATCAGGGTCATGAGGATGAGGTAACAGCAATCAGGGTGCTTTGAATCAGGTAACATAGATCAGGGTTATGAGGATGAGGTAACAGAGATCAGGGTTATGAGGATGAGGTAACATATATCAGGGTTATGAGGATGAGGTAACAGAGATCAGGGTTATGAGGATGAGATAACAGGGATCAGGGTCATGTGGATTAGGTAACAGAGATCAGGGTTATGAGGATGAGGTAACAGAGATCAGGGTTATGAGGATGAGGTAACAGAGATGAGGGTTATGAGGATGAGGTAGTAGAGATCAGGGTCATGAGGATGAGGTAACAGCAATCAGGGTGCTTTGGATCAGGTAACATAGATCAGGGTTATGAGGATGAGGTAACAGAGATCAGGGTTATGAGGATGAGGTAACATAGATCAGGGTTATGAGGATGAGGGAACAGAGATTGGGGTTATGAGGATGAGGTAGCAGAGATCAGGGTCATGTGGATGAGGTAACAGGGATCAGGGTCATGTGGATGAGGACCAGATATCAGGGTTATGAGGATGAGGTAAACAGAGATCAGGGTCCTTTGGATGGGGTAACAGATCAGGGCTATGAGGATGATGTAACAGATCAGGGTTATGAGGATGAGGTAACAGAGATCAGGGTTATGAGGATGAGGTAACAGGGATCAGGGTCATGTGGATGAGGACCAGATATTAGGGTTATGAGGATCAGGTAACATAGATCAGGGTTATGAGGATGAGGTAACAGGGATCAGGGTTATGAGGGTGAGGTAACAGATCAGGGTTATGAGTATGAGGTAACAGAGATCAGGGTTATGAGGATGAGGTAACAGAGATCAGGGTTATGAGGATGAGGTAACAGGGATCATGGTCATGTGGATGAGGACGATATATCAGGGTTATGAGGATGGGGTAACAGAGATCAGGGTCCTTTGGATGTGGTAACAGATCAGGGCTATGAGGATGAGGTAACATAGATCAGGGTTATGAGGATGAGGTAACAGAGATCAGGGTTATGAGGATGAGGTAACAGATAAGGGTTATGAGGATGAGGTAACAGATCAGGGTTATGAGTATGAGGTAACAGAGATCAGGGTCATGTGGATGAGGACCAGAGATCAGGGTTATGAGGATGAGGTAACAGAGATCAGGGTTATGAGGATGAGGTAGCAGATCAGGGTTATGAGGATGAGGTAACAGAGATCAGGGTCATGTGGATGAGGACCAGAGATCAGGGTTATGAGGATGAGGTAACAGAGATCAGGGTCCTTTGGATGTGGTAACAGATCAGGGTTATGAGGATGAGGTAACAGATCAGGGTCATGAAGATGAGGGAACAGAGATCGAGGTTATGAGGATGAGGTAGCAGAGATCAGGGTCATGTGGATGAGGTAACAGATCAGGGTTATGAGGATGAGGTAACAGATCAGGGTTATGAAGATGAGGGAACAGAGATCAGGGTTATGAGGATGAGGTAACAGAGATCAGGGTTATGAGAATGAGGTAGTAGAGATCAGGGTTATGAGGATGAGATAACAGGGATCAGGGTCATGTGGATTAGGTAACAGAGATCAGGGTTATGAGGAAGAGGTAACAGAGATCAGGGTTATGAGGATGAGGTAACAGAGATGAGGGTTATGAGGATGAGGTAGTAGAGATCAGGGTCATGAGGATGAGGTAAAGGCAATCAGGGTGCTTTGGATCAGGTAACATAGATCAGGGTTATGAGGATGAGGTAACAGAGATCAGGGTTATGAGGATGAGGTAACATAGATCAGGGTTATGAGGATGAGGGAACAGAGATTGGGGTTATGAGGATGAGGTAGCAGAGATCAGGGTCATGTGGATGAGGTAACAGGGATCAGGGTCATGTGGATGAGGACCAGATATCAGGGTTATGAGGATGAGGTAAACAGAGATCAGGGTCCTTTGGATGGGGTAACAGATCAGGGCTATGAGGATGATGTAACAGATCAGGGTTATGAGGATGAGGTAACAGAGATCAGGGTTATGAGGATGAGGTAACAGAGATCAGGGTCATGTGGATGAGGACCAGATATTAGGGTTATGAGGATCAGGTAACATAGATCAGGGTTATGAGGATGAGGTAACAGAGATCAGGGTTATGAGGGTGAGGTAACAGATAAGGGTTATGAGGATGAGGTAACAGGGATCATGGTCATGTGGATGAGGACGATATATCAGGGTTATGAGGATGGGGTAACAGAGATCAGGGTCCTTTGGATGTGGTAACAGATCAGGGCTATGAGGATGATGTAACAGATCAGGGTTATGAGGATGAGGTAACAGAGATCAGGGTTATGAGGAGGAGGTAACAGGGATCAGGGTCATGTGGATGAGGTAACAGAAATCAGGGTGCTTTGGATCAGGTAACATAGATCAGGGTTATGAGGATGAGGTAACATAGATCAGGGTTATGAGGATGAGGTAACATAGATCAGGGTTATGAGGATGAGGTAACAGAGATCAGGGTTATGAGGATGAGGTAACAGATAAGGGTAATGAGGATGAGGTAACAGATCAGGGTTATGAGTATGAGGTAACAGAGATCAGGGTCATGTGGATGAGGACCAGAGATCAGGGTTATGAGGATGAGGTAACAGAGATCAGGGTCCTTTGGATGTGGTAACAGATCAGGGTTATGAGGATGAGGTAACAGATCAGGGTCATGAAGATGAGGGAACAGAGATCGAGGTTATGAGGATGAGGTAGCAGAGATCAGGGTCATGTGGATGAGGTAACAGATCAGGGTTATGAAGATGAAGTAAAAGAGATCAGGGTTATGAGGATGAGGTAGTAGAGATCAGGGTCATGTGGATGAGGTAATAGCAATCAGGGTGCTTTGGATCAGGTAACATAGATCAGGGTTATAAGGATGAGGTAACAGAGATCAGGGTTATGAGGATGAGGTAACATAGATCAGGGTTATGAGGATGAGGTAACAGATCAGGGTTATGAGGATGAGGTAACACATCAGGGTTATGAAGATGAGGGAACAGAGATCAGGGTTATGAGGATGAGGAAACAGAGATCAGGGTTATGAGGATGAGGTAACAGGGATCAGGGTCATGTGGATGAGGACCAGATATCAGGGTTATGAGGATGAGGTAACAGAGATCAGGGTCCTTTGGATGTGGTAACAGATCAGGGCTATGAGGATGATGTAACAGATCAGGGTTATGAGGATGAGGTAACAGAGATCAGGGTTATGAGGATGAGGTAACAGGGATCAGGGTCATGTGGATGAGGACCAGATATCAGGGTTATGAGGATGAGGTAACAGAGATCAGGGTTATGAGGATGAGGTAACATAGATCAGGGTTATGAGGATGAGGTAACAGAGATCAGGGTTATGAGGATGAGGTAGTAGAGATCAGGGTCATGTGGATGAGGTAACATAAATCAGGGTGCTTTGGATCAGGTAACATAGATCAGGGTTATGAGGATGAGGTAACAGAGATCAGGGTTATGAGGATGAGGTAACAGATAAGGGTTATGAGGATGAGGTAACAGATCAGGGTTATGAGTATGAGGTAACAGATCAGGGTTATGAAGATGAGGGAACAGAGATCAGGGTTATGAGGATGAGGAAACAGAGATCAGGGTTATGAGGATGAGGTAACAGGGATCAGGGTCATGTGGATGAGGACCAGATATCAGGGTTATGAGGACAAGGTAGCAGAGATCAGGGTCATGTGGATGAGGTAACAGATCAGGGTTATGCGGATGAGGTAACAGATCAGGGTTATGAGGATGAGGTAACAGATCAGGGTTATGAGGATGAGGTAACAGAGATCAGGGTTATGAGGATGAGGTAACATAGATCAGGGTTATGAGGATGAGGGAACAGAGATTGGGGTTATGAGGATGAGGTAGCAGAGATCAGGGTCATGTGGATGAGGTAACAGGGATCAGGGTCATGTGGATGAGGACCAGATATCAGGGTTATGAGGATGAGGTAAACAGAGATCAGGGTCCTTAGGATGGGGTAACAGATCAGGGCTATGAGGATGATGTAACAGATCAGGGTTATGAGGATGAGGTAACAGAGATCAGGGTTATGAGGATGAGGTAACAGGGATCAGGGTCATGTGGATGAGGACCAGATATTAGGGTTATGAGGATCAGGTAACATAGATCAGGGTTATGAGGATGAGGTAACAGAGATCAGGGTTATGAGGGTGAGGTAACAGATAAGGGTTATGAGGATGAGGTAACAGATCAGGGTTATGAGTATGAGGTAACAGAGATCAGGGTTATGAGGATGAGGTAACAGGGATCAGGGTCATGTGGATGAGGACCAGATATTAGGGTTATGAGGATCAGGTAACATAGATCAGGGTTATGAGGATGAGGTAACAGAGATCAGGGTTATGAGGGTGAGGTAACAGATAAGCGTTATGAGGATGAGGTAACAGATCAGGGTTATGAGTATGAGGTAACAGAGATCAGGGTTGTGAAGATGAGGGAACAGAGATCAGGGTTATGAGGATGAGGTAACAGAGATCAGGGTTATGAGGATGAGGTAACAGGGATCATGGTCATGTGGATGAGGACGATATATCAGGGTTATGAGGATGAGGTAACAGAGATCAGGGTCCTTTGTATGTGGTAACAGATCAGGGCTATGAGGATGATGTAACAGATCAGGGTTATGAGGATGAGGTAACAGAGATCAGGGTTATGAGGAGGAGGTAACAGGGATCAGGGTCATGTGGATGAGGTAACAGAAATCAGGGTGCTTTGGATCAGGTAACATAGATCAGGGTTATGAGGATGAGGTAACAGATAAGGGTTATGAGGATGAGGTAACAGATCAGGGTTATGAGTATTAGGTAACAGAGATCAGGGTCATGTGGATGAGGACCAGAGATCAGGGTTATGAGGATGAGGTAACAGAGATCAGGGTTATGAGGATGAGGTAGCAGATCAGGGTTATGAGGATGAGGTAACAGAGATCAGGGTCATGTGGATGAGGACCAGAGATCAGGGTTATTAGGATGAGGTAACAGAGATCAGGGTCCTTTGGATGTGGTAACAGATCAGGGCTATGAGGATGATGTAACAGATCAGGGTTATGAGGATAAGGTAACAGAGATGAGGGTTATGAGGATGAGGTAGTAGAGATCAGGGTCATGAGGATGAGGTAACAGCAATCAGGGTGCTTTGGATCAGGTAACATAGATCAGGGTTATGAGGATGAGGTAACAGAGATCAGGGTTATGAGGATGAGGTAACATAGATCAGGGTTATGAGGATGAGGGAACAGAGATTGGGGTTATGAGGATGAGGTAGCAGAGATCAGGGTCATGTGGATGAGGTAACAGGGATCAGGGTCATGTGGATGAGGACCAGATATCAGGGTTATGAGGATGAGGTAAACAGAGATCAGGGTCCTTAGGATGGGGTAACAGATCAGGGCTATGAGGATGAGGTAACAGATCAGGGTTATGAGGATGATGTAACAGATCAGGGTTATGAGGATGAGGTAAAAGAGATCAGGGTTATGAGGATGATATAACAGGGATCAGGGTCATGTGGATTAGGTAACAGAGATCAGGGTTATGAGGATGAGGTAACAGAGATCAGGGTTATGAGGATGAGGTAACAGAGGTGAGGGTTATGAGGATGAGGTAGTAGAGATCAGGGTCATGAGGATGAGGTAACAGCAATCAGTGTGCTTTGGATCAGGTAACATAGATCAGGGTTATGAGGATGAGGTAACAGAGATCAGGGTTATGAGGATGAGGTAACATAGATCAGGGTTATGAGGATGAGGTAACAGAGATCAGGGTTATGAGGATGAGATAACAGGGATCAGGGTCATGTGGATTAGGTAACAGAGATCAGGGTTATGAGGATGAGGTAACAGAGATCAGGGTTATGAGGATGAGGTAACAGAGATGAGGGTTATGAGGATGAGGTAACAGCAATCAGGGTGCTTTGGATCAGGTAACATAGATCAGGGTTATGAGGATGAGGTAACAGAGATCAGGGTTATGAGGATGAGGTAACATAGATCAGGGTTATGAGGATGAGGGAACAGAGATTGGGGTTATGAGGATGAGGTAGCAGAGATCAGGGTCATGTGGATGAGGTAACAGGGATCAGGGTCATGTGGATGAGGACCAGATATCAGGGTTATGAGGATGAGGTAAACAGAGATCAGGGTCCTTAGGATGGGGTAACAGATCAGGGCTATGAGGATGATGTAACAGATCAGGGTTATGAGGATGAGGTAACAGAGATCAGGGTTATGAGGATGAGGTAACAGGGATCAGGGTCATGTGGATGAGGACCAGATATTAGGGTTATGAGGATCAGGTAACATAGATCAGGGTTATGAGGAAGAGGTAACAGAGATCAGGGTTATGAGGGTGAGGTAACAGATAAGGGTTATGAGGATGAGGTAACAGATCAGGGTTATGAGTATGAGGTAACAGAGATCAGGGTTATGAAGATGAGGGAACAGAGATCAGGGTTATGAGGATGAGGTAGCAGATCAGGGTTATGAGGATAAGGTAACAGAGATGAGGGTTATGAGGATGAGGTAGTAGAGATCAGGGTTATGAGGATGAGGTAACAGAGATCAGGGTCCTTTGTATGTGGTAACAGATCAGGGCTATGAGGATGATGTAACAGATCAGGGTTATGAGGATGAGGTAACAGAGATCAGGGTTATGAGGAGGAGGCAACAGGGATCAGGGTCATGTGGATGAGGTAACAGAAATCAGGGTGCTTTGGATCAGGTAACATAGATCAGGGTTATGAGGATGAGGTAACATAGATCAGGGTTATGAGGATGAGGTAACATAGATCACGGTTATGAGGATGAGGTAACAGAGATCAGGCTTATGAGGATGAGGTAACAGATAAGGGTTATGAGGATGAGGTAACAGATCAGGGTTATGAGTATGAGGTAACAGAGATCAGGGTCATGTGGATGAGGACCAGAGATCAGGGTTATGAGGATGAGGTAACAGAGATCAGGGTTATGAGGATGAGGTAGCAGATCAGGGTTATGAGGATGAGGTAACAGAGATCAGGGTCATGTGGATGAGGACCAGAGATCAGGGTTATGAGGATGAGGTAACAGAGATCAGGGTCCTTTGGATGTGGTAACAGATCAGGGCTATGAGGATGATGTAACAGATCAGGGTTATGAGGATAAGCTAACAGAGATGAGGGTTATGAGGATGAGGTAGTAGAGATCAGGGTCATGAGGATGAGGTAACAGCAATCAGGGTGCTTTGGATCAGGTAACATAGATCAGGGTTATGAGGATGAGGTAACAGAGATCAGGGTTATGAGGATGAGGTAACATAGATCAGGGTTATGAGGATGAGGGAACAGAGATCAGGGTCATGTGGATGAGGTAACAGGGATCAGGGTCATGTGGATGAGGACCAGATATCAGGGTTATGAGGATGAGGTAAACAGAGATCAGGGTCCTTAGGATGGGGTAACAGATCAGGGCTATGAGGATGATGTAACAGATCAGGTTATGAGGATGAGGTAACAGAGATCAGGGTTATGAGGATGAGGTAACAGGGATCAGGGTCATGTGGATGAGGACCAGATATTAGGGTTATGAGGATCAGGTAACATAGATCAGGGTTATGAGGATGAGGTAACAGAGATCAGGGTTATGAGGGTGAGGTAACAGATAAGGGTTATGAGGATGAGGTAACGGATCAGGGTTATGAGTATGAGGTAACAGAGATCAGGGTTATGAAGATGAGGGAACAGAGATCAGGGTTATGAGGATGAGGTAACAGAGATCAGGGTTATGAGGATGAGGTAACAGGGATCATGGTCATGTGGATGAGGACGATATATCAGGGTTATGAGGATGAGGTAACAGAGATCAGGGTCCTTCGTATGTGGTAACAGATCAGGGCTATGAGGATCATGTAACAGATCAGGGTTATGAGGATGAGGTAACAGAGATCAGGGTTATGAGGAGGAGGTAACAGGGATCAGGGTCATGTGGATGAGGTAACAGAAATCAGGGTGCTTTGGATCAGGTAACATAGATCAGGGTTATGAGGATGAGGTAACATAGATCAGGGTTATGAGGATGAGGTAACATAGATCAGGGTTATGAGGATGAGGTAACAGATAAGGATTATGAAGATGAGGTAACAGATCAGGGTTATGAGTATGAGGTAACAGAGATCAGGGTCATGTGGATGAGGACCAGAGATCAGGGTTATGAGGATGAGGTAACAGAGATCAGGGTTATGAGGATGAGGTAGCAGATCAGGGTTATGAGGATGAGGTAACAGAGATCAGGGTCATGTGGATGAGGACCAGAGATCAGGGTTATGAGGATGAGGTAACAGAGATCAGGGTCCTTTGGATGTGGTAACAGATCAGGGCTATGAGGATGATGTAACAGATCAGGGTTATGAGGATAAGGTAATAGAGATCAGGGTTATGAGGATGAGGTAACAGGGATCAGGGTCATGTGGATGAGGACCAGGTAACATAGATCAGGGTTATGAGGATGAGGTAACAGAGATCAGGGTTATGAGAATGAGGTAACAGATAAGGGTTATGAGGATGAGGTAACAGATCAGGGTTATGAGTATGAGGTAACAGAGATCAGGGTTATGAAGATGAGGGAACAGAGATCAGGGTTATGAGGATGAGGTAACAGAGATCAAGGTTATGAGGATGAGGTAACAGGGATCATGGTCATGTGGATGAGGACCATATATCAGGGTTATGAGGATGAGGTAACAGAGATCAGGGTCCTTTGGATGTGGTAACAGATCAGGGCTATGAGGATGATGTAACAGATCAGGGTTATGAGGATGAGGTAACAGAGATCAGGGTTATGAGGAGGAGGTAACAGGGATCAGGGTCATGTGGATGAGGTGACAGAAATCAGGGTGCTTTGGATCAGGTAACATAGATCAGGGTTATGAGGATGAGGTAACATAGATCAGGGTTATGAGGATGAGGTAACAGATAAGGGTTATGAGGATGAGGTAACAGATCAGGGTTATGAGTATGAGGTAACAGAGATCAGGGTCATGTGGATGAGGACCAGAGATCAGGGTTATGAGGATGAGGTAACAGAGATCAGGGTTATGAGGATGAGGTAGCAGATCAGGGTTATGAGGATGAGGTAACAGAGATCAGGGTCATGTGGATGAGGACCAGAGATCAGGGTTATGAGGATGAGGTAACAGAGATCAGGGTCCTTTGGATGTGGTAACAGATCAGGGCTATGAGGATGATGTAACAGATCAGGGTTATGAGGATGAGGTAACAGAGATCAGGGTTATGAGGATGAGGTAACAGGGATCAGGGTCATGTGGATTAGGTAACAGAGATCAGGGTTATGAGGATGAGGTAACAGAGATCAGGGTTATGAGGATGAGGTAACAGATAAGGGTTATGAGGATGAGGTAACAGATCAGGGTTATGAGTATGAGGTAACAGAGATCAGGGTTATGAAGATGAGGGAACAGAGATCAGGGTTATGAGGATGAGGTAACAGAGATCAGGGTTATGAGGATGAGGTAACAGGGATCATGGTCATGTGGATGAGGACAATATATCAGGGTTATGAGGATGAGGTAACAGAGATCACGGTCCTTTGGATGTGGTAACAGATCAGGGCTATGAGGATGATGTAACAGATCAGGGTTATGAGGATGAGGTAACAGAGATCAGGGTTATGAGGAGGAGGTAACAGGGATCAGGGTCATGTGGATGAGGTAACAGAAATCAGGGTGCTTTGGATCAGGTAACATAGATCAGGGTTATGAGGATGAGGTAACATAGATCAGGGTTATGAGGATGAGGTAACATAGATCAGGGTTATGAGGATGAGGTAACAGATAAGGGTTATGAGGATGAGGTAACACATCAGGGTTATGAGTATGAGGTAACAGAGATCAGGGTCATGTGGATGAGGACCAGAGATCAGGGTTATGAGTATGAGGTAACAGAGATCAGGGTTATGAGGATGAGGTAGCAGATCAGGGTTATGAGGATGAGGTAACAGAGATCAGGGTCCTTTGGATGTGGTAACAGATCAGGGCTATGAGGATGATGTAACAGATCAGGGTTATGAGGATGAGGTAACAGAGATCAGGGTTATGAGGATGAGGTAACAGGGATCAGCGTCATGTGGATTAGGTAACAGAGATCAGGGTTATGAGGATGAGGTAACAGAGATCAGGGTTATGAGGATGAGGTAACAGAGATCAGGGTTATGAGGATGAGGTAGTAGAGATCAGGGTCATGTGGATGAGGTAACAGAGATCAGGGTTATGAGGATGAGGTAACATAGATCAGGGTCATGTGGATTAGGTAACAGATCAGGGTTATGAGGATGAGGTAACAGATCAGGGTTATGAGGATGAGGTAGCAGAGATCAGGGTCATGTGGATGAGGTATCAGATCAGGGTTATGAGGACGAGGTAACAGATCAGGGTTATGAAGATGAGGGAACAGAGATCAGGGTTATTAGGATGAGGGAACAGAGATCAGGGTTATGAGGATGAGGTAACAGGGATCAGGGTCATGTGGATGAGGACCAGATATCAGGGTTATGAGGATGAGGTAACAGAGATCAGGGTTATGAGGATGAGGTAACAGAAATCAGGGTTATGAGGATGAGGTAGTAGAGATCAGGGTTATGAGGATGAGGTAAATAGATCAGGGTTATGAGGATGAGGTAACAGAGATCAGGGTTATGAGGATGAGGTAACAGATAAGGGTTATGAGGATGAGGTAACAGATCAGGGTCATGAAGATGAGGGAACAGAGATCGAGGTTATGAGGATGAGGTAGCAGAGATCAGGGTCATGTGGATGAGGTAACAGATCAGGGTTGTGAAGATGAGGGAACAGAGATCAGGTTTATGAGGATGAGGTAACAGAGATCAGGGTTATGAGGATGAGGTAGTGGAGATCAGGGTCATGTGGATGAGGTAACAGCAATCAGGGTGCTTTGGATCAGGTAACATAGATCAGGGTTATGAGGATGAGGTAACAGAGATCAGGGTTATGAGGATGAGGTAACATAGATCAGGGTTATGAGGATGAGGTAACAGAGATCAGGGTTATGAGGATGAGGTAACATAGATCAGGGTCATGTGGATGAGGTAACAGATCAGGGTTATGAGGATGATGTAACAGATCAGGGTCATGAAGATGAGGGAACAGAGATCGGGGTTATGAGGATGAGGTAGCAGAGATCAGGGTCATGTGGATGAGGTAACAGATCAGGGTTATGAGGATGATGTAACAGATCAGGGTTATGAAGATGAGGGAACAGAGATCAGGGTTATGAGGATGAGGTAACAGAGATCAGGGTCCTTTGGATGTGGTAACAGATCAGAGCTATGAGGATGATGTAACAGATCAGGGTTATGAGGATGAGGTAACAGAGATCAGGGTTATGAGGATGAGGTAACAGGGATCAGGGTCATGTGGATGAGGACCAGATATCAGGGTTATGAGGATGAGGTAACAGAGATCAGGGTTATGAGGATGAGGTAACATAGATCAGGGTTATGAGGATGAGGTAACAGAGATCAGGGTTATGAGGATGAGGTAACAGATAAGGGTTATGAGGATGAGGTAACAGATCAGGGTCATGAAGATGAGGGAACAGAGATCGGGGTTATGAGGATGAGGTAACAGAGATCAGGGTCATGTGGATGAGGACCAGAGATCAGGGTTATGAGGATGAGGTAACAGAGATCAGGGCTACAAGGATGAGGTAACAGATCAGGGTTATGAGGATGAGGTAACAGAGACCAGGGTCATGAGAATGTGGTAACAGAGAGATCAGTGTTGTGAGGATGAGGAAACCGAGATCAGCGTGATGAGGATGAGGTAACAGAGATCAGGGTTATGAGGATGAGGAAACCGAGATCAGGGTGATTAGCATGAGGTAACAGAGTACAGGGTTATGAGGATGAGGTACCCGAGATCGGGGTTATGATGATAAGGTAACAGAAATCAGGGTCCTGTGGATCAGGTAACATAGATCAGGGTTATGAGGATGAGGTAACAGAGATCAGGGTTATGAGGATGAGGTAGCAGAGATCAGGGCTATGAGGATGAGGTAACAGGGATCAGGGTCATGTGGATGAGTGAACAGATCAGGGTTATGAGGATGAGGTAACAGGGATCAGTGTCATGTGGATGAGGCAACAGATCAGGTTCCTGTGGATGAGGTAACAGAGATCAGGGTCATGAGAATGTGTTAACAGAGAGATCAGGGTTATGAGGATGAGGAAACCGAGATCAGCGTGATGAGGATGAGGTAACAGAGATCAGGGTTATGAGGATGAGGAAACCGAGGTCAGGGTGATGAGGATGAGGTAACAGAGTACAGGGTTATGAGGATGAGGTACCCGAGATCAGGGTTATGATGATCAGATAACAGAAATCAGGGTCCTGTGGATCAGGTAACATAGATCAGGGTTATTAGGATGAGGTAACAGAGATCAGGGTTATGAGGATGAGGTAGCAGAGATCAGGGTTTTGAGGATGAGGTAACAGGGATCAGGGTCATGTGGATGAGTGAACAGATCAGGGTTATGAGGATGAGGTAACAGGGATCAGTGTCATGTGGATGAGGACCAGAGATCAGGGTTATGAGGATGAGGTACCCGAGATCAGGGTTATGATGATCAGATAACAGAAATCAGGGTCCTGTGGATCAGGTAACATAGATCAGGGTTATTAGGATGAGGTAACAGAGATCAGGGTTATGAGGATGAGGTAGCAGAGATCAGGGTTTTGAGGATGAGGTAACAGATAAGGGTTATGAGGATGAGGGAACAGAGATCGAGGTTATGAGGATGAGGTAGCAGAGATCAGGGTCATGTGGATGAGGTAACAGATCAGGGTTATGAAGATGAGGGAACAGAGATCAGGTTTATGAGGATGAGGTAACAGAGATCAGGGTTATGAGGATGAGGTAGTGGAGATCAGGGTCATGTGGATGAGGTAACAGCAATCAGGGTGCTTTGGATCAGGTAACATAGATCAGGGTTATGAGGATGAGGTAACAGAGATCAGGGTTATGAGGATGAGGTAACATAGATCAGGGTTATGAGGATGAGGTAACAGAGATCAGGGTTATGAGGATGAGGTAACATAGATCAGGGTCATGTGGATGAGGTAACAGATATCAGGGTTATGAGGATGAGGTAACAGAGATCAGGGTTATGAGGATGAGGTAACATAGATCAGGGTTATGAGGATGAGGTAACAGAGATCAGGGTTATGAGGATGAGGTAACAGGGATCAGGGTCATGTGGATGAGGACCAGATATCAGGGTTATGAGGATGAGGTAACAGAGATCAGGGTTATGAGGATGAGGTAACAGATAAGGGTTATGAGGATGAGGTAACAGATCAGGGTCATGAAGATGAGGGAACAGAGATCGGGGTTATGAGGATGAGGTAACAGAGATCAGGGTCATGTGGATGAGGACCAGAGATCAGGGTTATGAGGATGAGGTAACAGAGATCAGGGCTACAAGGATGAGGTAACAGATCAGGGTTATGAGGATGAGGTAACAGAGATCAGGGTCATGAGAATGTGGTAACAGAGAGATCAGTGTTGTGAGGATGAGGAAACCGAGATCAGCGTGATGAGGATGAGGTAACAGAGATCAGGGTTATGAGGATGAGGAAACCGAGATCAGGGTGATTAGCATGAGGTAACAGAGTACAGGGTTATGAGGATGAGGTACCCGAGATCGGGGTTATGATGATCAGGTAACAGAAATCAGGGTCCTGTGGATCAGGTAACATAGATCAGGGTTATGAGGATGAGGTAACAGAGATCAGGGTTATGAGGATGAGGTAGCAGAGATCAGGGCTATGAGGATGAGGTAACAGGGATCAGGGTCATGTGGATGAGTGAACAGATCAGGGTTATGAGGATGAGGTAACAGGGATCAGTGTCATGTGGATGAGGCAACAGATCAGGTTCCTGTGGATGAGGTAACAGAGATCAGGGTCATGAGAATGTGTTAACAGAGAGATCAGGGTTATGAGGATGAGGAAACCGAGATCAGCGTGATGAGGATGAGGTAACAGAGATCAGGGTTATGAGGATGAGGAAACCGAGGTCAGGGTGATGAGGATGAGGTAACAGAGTACAGGGTTATGAGGATGAGGTACCCGAGATCAGGGTTATGATGATCAGATAACAGAAATCAGGGTCCTGTGGATCAGGTAACATAGATCAGGGTTATTAGGATGAGGTAACAGAGATCAGGGTTATGAGGATGAGGTAGCAGAGATCAGGGTTTTGAGGATGAGGTAACAGGGATCAGGGTCATGTGGATGAGTGAACAGATCAGGGTTATGAGGATGAGGTAACAGGGATCAGTGTCATGTGGATGAGGACCAGAGATCAGGGTTATGAGGATGAGGTAGCAGAGATCAGGGTCATGTGGATGAGGTAACAGATCAGGTTCCTGTGGATGAGGTAACAGAGATCAGGGTTATTATGGATGAGGTAACAGAGATCAGGGTCATGTGGATGAGGACCAGAGATCAGGGTTATGAGGATGAGGTAATAGAGATCAGGGTTATGAGGATGAGGTAACAGATAAGGGTTATGAGGATGAGGTAACAGAGATCAGGGTCATGAGGATGAGGTAACAGGGATCAGGGTGATGTAGATGAGAACCAGAGATCAGGGTTTTGAGGATGAGGTAGCAGAGATCAGGGTCATGTGGATGAGGTAACAGATCAGGTTCCTGTGGATGAGGTAACAGAGATCAGGGTTATGTGGATGAGGTAACAGAGATCAGGGTCATGTGGATGAGGACCAGAGATCAGGGTTATGAGGATGAGGTAACAGAGATCAGGGTTAGGTGGATGAGGTAACAGAGATCAATGTCATGTTCCTCTACTTAATGCAGAGGTTGTTTAGGGTTTTACCTCCCACACCCCTTAAACTCCCCCAGGCTCGCAGTGTTAAAATCTAACAAGTCATCCAGACCCCCTTGCCAGTCCACTGTCTCTGCCGTCACCTGCAGTGGCAGAAACATTGGTGGCCCCTCCCCCTTTGGCCGCTCAAACACCCCCCTCCTGGACCTCCTCCAGGAATCTCTCCAGCAGCCTAAGAGACGTTATTCCTGTTTGTTGTGCCAGGACCTCCGGGGTTCAGAGATTTGCTCTTGCCCTTTCAGACTAGTCTCTAGTGCCTGCATATCCTGATCATCCCTGACCATCACAGAAACGTCATCTGCATACGCTGACACTGCTATGCCTGTCACCACACCCATGTCTGTCCAGCACACTTCCTGCAGTCTCCTGCGTATCAGGCCCAAAAAAGACTCAATGACTAGTGTATATGACTGCCCCGATAGAAGGCATGCCCCATCTCACCCAGACTGGCCTTCTGAGCCCCCCTCCCATCTTGACCATACATGACGCCCCAGCATACAACATCTTCACACAGGTCAAAAACAAATCCCAATCCCCAAAACAGACATCACATTAAACAGATACTCATGGTCCATGCCATCTCTTGATCTAAAGAGACCAGTCCAAACGTCACATTAGAACCTCTCGACAAGTCCAACATGTCCCTGATTAAGAACAAGTTGTCCGGGATTGACCTTCCCGGTACATAATATGTTTTGTTCTTGAAGTCTCATTTGGGATTTCAGTATGTTAGAGAGGACCTTGGCAAATATCTTGTAGTCCGCACAGAGCAACGCCACAGGCTCCCAGTACTTAAGTCCCCTTTTTTGGGCAGGAGAGTCAGAGCCGCCCGACGGCAGCTCATCGGCAACTCTCCTACCCCGATGCACTCACGCAACACGCAAAAGAAGTCCAGTCCAATTATTCCCTAGAATATTTTATTAAACTCCACTGGGAGTCCATCGATCCCTGGTGCACTGCCGGGGGACATCTGGGTTACGGCCTCTGCCAGTTCATGGGACAACAGAGGAATGTGAATTTCATCCCTCTGTGCCAGAGAGAGCTTAGGGAGTTCTGCAAACAAGACCTGAGCACACATAGGATCACACAGTTATGCCCTGTACAACTCAGTATAAAACTCCACAGTTCACTCCCGCATCTCACCAACCACAGAGATCACCCGCCCATCAGACAGCCGTAGACAATGCATACCCTTGGCTTCACCACTCTGTCTTTCCAAACCAAAGAAGAAGGAGCTGGGAGCATCCATCTCCTTGAGGCATGGAGAACCTAGCTCTTGCAAGTGCTCCCTTTGTTTTAACCTGGAAAAAACTGCCCAGGTCACTACGTAATTCAGCTAAATTTTCCTTGAGGCCTACATTGCCTTGCCCCACCATCTCTACCTCCATCTCATCTACGCTCTAGTTCCCACAATACTCTCCTAGCCTCTGAGGATGAGAGAGCTGTATTCTGTTGACTTTCCCACATCCCACCATTAACCCAGAGCCTCATACTCCTCTCTTTGCTGCCTCCCCCTTTCCCAAAAAATCTGGAAACCTGAGAAAAAAGTGGCAACTTGTAAGAGCTTTACATTAAACTTCCAATACGATGCCTGCCGAGGCCCTGGTGAAATAGACAGCCGGGCCATGGTTATGTGGTGATCTGAAAACCCCACTGGGAGAATGGTAGCACCCAACAGCCTATTGCTCTGATTTCTGGACATGTAAAACCAATCAAGTCGGGCTGAACTCACTCTAGCCCAAAATACCTTCACCCATGTTCTGCATTAGCATCAAATAGCCCCTGTGATATGCAACTTTTCAGGGAAGTTAGGAACAAATATACACAGGCAGTTAGGAAAGCTAAGACTAGCTTTTTCAAATGGAAAATTGCATCCTGTAGTACAAACTCAAAATAGTTCTGGGACACTTTAAAGTCCATGCAGAATAAGAGCACCTCCTCCCAGCAGCCCACTGCTCTGAGGCTAGGAAACACTGTTACCACCGATAAATCCACTATAATTGAGAATTTCAATAAGCATTTCTCTACGGCTGGCCATGCTTTCCACCTGGCTACCCCTATCCCGGTCAACTGCCCGGCACCCTCCACAGCAACCCACCCAGCCCCCACCATTTCTCCTTCACCCAAATCCAGATAGCTGTTGTTCTGAAAGAGCTGCAAAATCTGGACCCCTACAAATCAGCCGGGCTAGACAATCTGGACCCTTTCTTTCTGAAATGATCTGCCGAAATTTTAGCAACCCCTATTACTAGCCTGTTCAACCTCTCTTTCGTCTCGTCTGAGATTCCCAAAGATTGGAAAGCTGCCACAGTTATCCCCCTCTTCAAAGGGGGTGACACTCTAGACCCAAACTGCTACAGACCTACAGTGCCTTGCGAAAGTATTCGGCCCCCTTGAACTTTGCGACCTTTTGCCACAGTTCAGGCTTCAAACATAAAGATATAAAACTGTATTTTTTTGTGAAGAATCAACAACAAGTGGGACACAATCATGAAGTGGAACGACATTTATTGGATATTTTAAACTTTTTTAACAAATCAAAAACTGAAAAATTGGGCGTGCAAAATTATTCAGCCCCTTTACTTTCAGTGCAGCAAACTCTCTCCAGAAGTTCAGTGAGGATCTCTGAATGATCCAATGTTGACCTAAATGACTAATGATGATAAATACAATCCACCTGTGTGTAATCAAGTCTCCGTATAAATGCACCTGCACTGTGATAGTCTCAGAGGTCCGTTAAAAGCGCAGCGAGCATCATGAAGAACAAGGAACACACCAGGCAGGTCCGAGATACTGTTGTGAAGAAGTTTAAAGCCGGATTTGGATACAAAAAGATTTCCCAAGCTTTAAACATCCCAAGGAGCACTGTGCAAGCAATAATATTGAAATGGAAGGAGTATCAGACCACTGCAAATCTACCAAGACCTGGCCGTCCCTCTAAACTTTCAGCTCATACAAGGAGAAGACTGATCGGAGATGCAGCCAAGAGGCCCATGATCACTCTGGATGAACTGCAGAGATCTACAGCTGAGGTGGGAGACTCTGTCCATAGGACGACAATCAGTCGTATATTGCACAAATCTGGCCTTTATGGAAGAGTGGCAAGAAGAAAGCCATTTCTTAAAGATATCCATAAAAAGTGTTGTTTAAAGTTTGCCACAAGCCACCTGGGAGACACACCAAACATGTGGAAGAAGGTGCTCTGGTCAGATGAAACCAAAATTGAACTTTTTGGCAACAATGCAAAACGTTATGTTTGGCGTAAAAGCAACACAGCTGAACACACCATCCCCACTGTCAAACATGGTGGTGGCAGCATCATGGTTTGGGCCTGCTTTTCTTCAGCAGGGACAGGGAAGATGGTTAAAATTGATGGGAAGATGGATGGAGCCAAATACAGGACCATTCTGGAAGAAAACCTGATGGAGTCTGCAAAAGACCTGAGACTGGGACGGAGATTTGTCTTCCAACAAGACAATGATCCAAAACATAAAGCAAAATCTACAATGGAATGGTTCAAAAATAAACATATCCAGGTGTTAGAATGGCCAAGTCAAAGTCCAGACCTGAATCCAATCGAGAATCTGTGGAAAGAACTGAAAACTGCTGTTCACAAATGCTCTCCATCCAACCTCACTGAGCTCGAGCTGTTTTGCAAGGAGGAATGGGAAAACATTTCAGTCTCTCGATGTGCAAAACTGATAGAGACATACCCCAAGCGACTTACAGCTGTAATCGCAGCAAAAGGTGGCGCTACAAAGTATTAACTTAAGGGGGCTGAATAATTTTGCACATCTTATTCTTATTGGCAGACTCGACAGCATTGTTTTTTCAAATGATTGCCTCACCTGGTTTACCAACTACTCTGATAGAGTTCAGTGTGTCAAATCGGAGGGCCTGTTGTCCGGAATTCTGGCAGTCTTTATGGGGGTGCTACAGGGTTCAATTCTCGGGCCGACTCTCTTCTCTGTATACATCAATGATGCCGCTCTTGCTGCTGGTGATTCTCTGATCCACCTCTACGCAGATGACACCATTCTGTGTACTTCTGGCCTCTCTTTGGACACTGTGTTAACTAACCTCCAGACAAGCTTCAATGAAATACAACTCTCCTTCCGTGGCCTCCAACTGCTCTTAAATGCAAGTAAAACTAAATGCATGCTATTCAATCGATCATTGCCCGCACCTGCCCGCCGCCGGTCCAGCATCACTACTCTGGACGGCTCTGACTTAGAATACGTGAACGTGGTTAGACTGTAAACTCTCCTTCCAGACTAACATTAAGCATCTCCAATCCAAAATTAAATCTAGAATCGGATTCCTATATCGTAACAAAGCATCATTCACTCATGCTGCCAAACACACCCTCGTAAAACTGACCATCCTACCGATCCTTGACTTCGGCAATGTCATCTATAAAATAGCCTCCAACACTCTACTCAACAAATTGGATGCAGTCTATCACAGTGCCATCCATTTAGTCACCAAAGCCCCATACACTACCCACCACTGCGACCTTTACGCTCTCGTTGGTTGGCCCTCGCTTCATACTCATCGCCAAACCCACTGGCTACAGGTTATCTACAAGTCTCTGCTAGGTAAAGCTTGCCTTATCTCAGCACCCACTCGTAGCACGCGCTCCAGCAGGTACAGTGGGGAGAACAAGTATTTGATACACTGCCGATTTTGCAGGTTTTCGTACTTACAAAGCATGTAGAGCTCTGTAATTTTTTATCATAGGTACACTTCAACTGTGAGAGACGGAATCTAAAACAAAATCCAGAAAATCACATTGTATGATTTTTAAGTTTATTGCATGACATAAGTATTTGATACATCAGAAAAGCAGATCCTACCATTCCAGTGTTTAATTGCTATATTATAATTACTTCGCCACCATGGCCTATTTATTGCCTTAACTCCCTTATCTTACCTCATTTGCACTCACTGTATATAGACTTTTTGTTTTCTTTTTCTACTGTATTATTGACTATGTTTTGTTTATTCCATGTGATACTCTGTGTTGTTGTTTGTGTCGAATTGCTTAGCTTTATCTTGGCCAGGTTGTCGTTGTAAATGAGAACTTGTTCTCAATTTGCCTACCTGTTTAAATAAAGGTGAAATAAAAATAAAAATAAATGTATACTGTCTTGTGTTGGGAAGTCTAGTTCTCCAAACATCCACTAGGTCAAACTGATTAATGATTAATGATGTCCCTTAGCACTCCCACTGACCCAGAATGAGGCTGTCTTCTGTCTTTAGTAAAAATCCATTGTACAGTTCCAGTCCCCACCGACCACCAGAGTCTTCTCAGGCACTACCTGTGAGAGTTCCTGTCTAAGACACCCAAACAGATGCCCCCTCTCTCTCCCTGTGTTAGGGGCATACACATTTATAAAGACAAAACCCACGTTGTTAATTTCTGCTTTTACAACAAGCAGACAACCCTACACACCTATTTTGAGGAGCACATTTTTACAGACAGCCCCGGTACAAAAAGGACTGCCACTCCTGCACTAAGATTTGTCCCATGGCTCAACACACTTGCCCCTTTCCACCAGAGCTCCCAATCAACTTCATTCACCACATCACTATGCGTCTCCTGCAGAAACAACACCTGTACTTTTTTTGTTTTACATATTCACCCAACACACTCCTCTTTCCCGCATCTCTGGTGCCATTTATATTGAGCGATCCTACCCGAAGAGTCTCCATAAGAAGTGGAAGAAAAGCCAGCAAAGAAAGAGACCAATAGCAAAGCTCAAAAAGCCCCAGTGCCAGGCCAGAAATAAATTATTCATCTAAACAGCATCTGTAGGTAGACCCTTACGCACTGTTGTGACCCACTTCCTCAACCTAAACCGTTTCCTGGGTGATTTTTCGTAGCATGTTGTACTGATCTTACAAACTTTCTCGGATCAGAAAAAAAAGCCTCAAGATTAACTTTTTCCACCTTTTCCACTGGTTGTCAGCTCAGGGCCCATTGAAGAGGAGTCTGAAGAAAGGCCTCCTCATCATCCTCTTCCTCAGACTCACTTTTATCCTCCTCATCTCTATCTTCCATCCTGACCACCTGCCCTTCCTCTCTGGTCAGCCCCCCCAGCACCAGGTAAAGGTTCCTCCACACCAGCCTCTCCCCTCCCACCTCCTTTCTTCTCCCCCTTTTTCATTTTTTGCTTGACACCCTACTCCTCCCCCCTAGTCTCTTACACTTCCCCACTATACTCTCCTCAACCACTAGCATCACCTGACTAGACCCAGCCTCATCTACACCACCCTCCATAACATGACTAGGCCCAGTCTCATCTACACCACCCTCCATAGCATGACTAGACCAGGCCTCATCTACACCACTCTCCATAACATGACTAGACCCAGCCTCATCTACACCACCATCCATAGCCTGACTAGACCCAGCCTCATCTACACCCCCATCCATAGCCTGACTAGACCCAGCCTCATCTATACCACCATCTATAGCCTGACTAGACCCAGCCTCATCGACACCACCATCTATAACAAGACTAAACCCAGCCTCATCTACACCACCATCTATAACAAGACTAGACCCAGCCTCATGTACACCACCATCACTGGCATGACTAGACCCAGCCTCATCTACACCACCATCTATAACAAGGCTAGTCCCAGCCTCATGTACACCACCATCACTGGCATGACTATGCCCAGCCGCTGCTACCTGTGTCTCATTGTCCCCTACACGTTGACCTTGATTCCCCCCTCCCCCGGGGGCGCTTGTACCCTCACCTTGTTTACGCCCTTTATGTGGGCACGCAAAGCTCTTATGCCCCAAATTCCCACACTCAAAACACCATAGACTATCTATGCTGGCAAACCCTGCGTAGAGCACCTCTCCATGTCTCACTTTAAAATGCACATTTAGTTGTGGCTCATTGTTAATCAGAAACATAAACACTCCGCAATGAAACAACGTGCTTAACGGCATCTGCCTGAAAACCTGCCGGCACGAAAACCTCTAGCAAACTTACCAAAACGACTCAGCTCTTTCCTGATTTGATCATCCTTATAAACGGAGGCAAATTTGCAACTACCACCCTTGTCGAAGGAGTAGAGAGGGGTGAAATTGGCATCAACACACCCCTTACAAATTTTCCACTAACAATTAGCCTACCAACCAAATTTGCTCTTTTCATGAACACGACAACAGCTTTGTTCATTGTAGAAGCAGAATGTATAAATTCAGCTCCTACCTGTTCACCGACCGCGAGCAGAACCTCCTCCACCTTAACTCCATTCTCAGGAACACACCTGAATCCATGCCGTATCGACAGCGTTTCCTCCGCGCTAGGCTGAGAAGCCATCGTGCACACCACATCTTCCAAACCCCAGGAAAGTTACTCTGTCCTCTTCCACCCTAACTTTGAAAAAACTGTGGATACCGCTAAAACAAATATTTCATTAACCCTCCACCATAGAAAAATAACATTTCATGAAAATATCAAGGACAGAATCAAGAAAATAAGTTGATTCACACCAAACACACTGAACACATTCCAAAAAACTCCCAGCATGCACTGCAAGAGAGAGAGACAGAGAGACACAGAGAGAGAGACAGAGAGAGAGAGAGGGACAGAGAGAGAGACACACACAGAGATACACAGAGAGAGAGAGACACAGAGAGAGAGAGACAGAGAGAGACAGAGACAGAAAGAGAGAGAGAACGAGAGACAGAGAGAGAGACAGAGAGAGAGACAGAGACAGAGAGAGAGAGAGAGAGAGAGACAGAGAGAGAGACAGAGAGATGCCAGCGAGGTGTGGGGTCCACACAAAACAAGATTTCACCAAATGGGACAAACACCCCATTGAAACCCTGCATGCAGAGTTCTGTAAGATTCTCCTACATGTCCAGAGGAAAACTACAAACAATGAATGCAGGGCAGAATTAGGCCAATATCCACTAATAATAAAAACTCAAAAAAGTGCAATTAAGTTTTGGAAACATCTAAAATACAGTGACCCCCTCTCATGTCATTACCAAGCCCTGCAATGCCAAGAGCTGAGAAAAGAAAAGAGTCCCCTCATCCAGATGGTCCTGGGGCTGAGTTCACAAACCTGTTCTACTAACACACTGAAACCTCAGGACTCTCATCCAGCTGGTCCTGGGGCTGAGTTCACAAACCTGTTCTACTAACACACTGAAGCCTCAGGACCAGAACATCCAATCAATCAGAATAAAACAAATTACAACACAGTCAAAACAAAACTACATTGCTTAAGGGGAAACACAAGCACAAAGCTAAATGCAGTGCTATCTGGCCCAACATCGACAGTACACCGTGGCTAAGTATTTGACTAAAGTTACTGATCAAAACCTTAGAAAAACCTTGACAAAGCACAGGCCCACTATGACTGTCTCTGACATGGCTAGTTTGTCATCAGTGGACCACTAAAAATAAAACAGTCAGACGGTTGCTGTGATGTGTTATGTGTGTTTGTGCATCGTAACAGATGCAGCTGACTGAGTATGTGTGGGAGGGAATGCTCTGTTTGGGGATTTTCTGGACACAGTCATTGTGTCTTATAAAAGGTGTTAAAATCTTGAAAAGGGGAGCTGAATGATGATGTGTTAAAGAGCAGGGGAAATCTGTCTAGCCACTCTGTTGTTATTGTAAAGGAGCAGTTTAATACAAGGAAAGTTGTCCAACTGAAATGTGTCTTCTGCATTTAACCCAACCCCTCTGAATCAGAGAGGTGTGGGGGGCTGCCTTAATCAACATCATCTGGGGAACAGTGGGTTAACTTGCTCAGGGGCAAAACAACATATTTTTACCTTGTCAGCTCGGGGATTCGAGCCAGCAACCTTCTGGTATACTAGCCTAACGCTCTAACCACTAGGCTACCTGCCACTCCAGGACTCTGGGAGGACTCTGGGATGGCAGGGTCTCTCCTAGCTGGGTCTCAGTCAGTTTAGTCAGGATTCTGATTTAACTCCTAGCTGGGTCTCAGTTTGGTCAGGATTCTGATTTAACTCCTAGCTGGGTCTCAGTTTGGTAACGATTCTGATTTAACTCCTAGCTGGTTCTCATTTTGGTCAGGATTCTGATTTAACTCCTAGCTGGGTCTCAGTTTGGTCAGGATTCTGATTTAACTCCTAGCTGGGTCTCAGTTTGGTAAGGATTCTGAATTAACTCCTAGCTGGGTCTCAGTTTGGTCAGGATTCTGAATTAACTCCTAGCTGGGTCTCAGTTTGGTAAGGATTCTGAATGAACTCCTAGCTGGGTCTCAGTTTGGTCAGGATTCTGAATTAACTCCTAGCTGGGTCTCAGTTTGGTCAGGATTCTGAATGAACTCCTAGCTGGGTCTCAGTTTGGTCAGGATTCTGAATTAACTCCTAGCTCTGTGTTTGTCCAGGATTTTAATTAGCAACATAAATGTTTTGTGTGTGTGATATGCTGTGTCCCCAGTGCAACATAGAGCTGCCATCTCAGTTCCCCTTAAAGCCTCTTGATGACAGAAGATCCAATGACTGAGTCTGAGATGCCTCTCTAGAGCCACCCAAGCCTGTGCTGTGTGAAAAGTTGCCACCATTTTGCAAAATTTCTCGTGGCTTGCAGATTAGGCTGACATTGACTCACTGAAAGTGTGTGTGTGTGTGTGTGTGTGGGTGGCTGGACAGGGGGAAGATGGGCTGTTGTATCCCTGGCAGCGGAGTGAGCACAAATGAGTGTCATTATGAAAAGTGCTTGTTGTGTCGTGTTCACAGTTACCTCATGCACCTCCTCACATCTCTCTCTCTCTCTGTCTCTCTCCCTCTCTTCTTGTCATCTCTCCATCTCTCTCGCTGTCTTCCTCACTATGTTTTTCTCTCCCTCCTCTCCCACTCTCACTCTCCCCATCATCTCTCCATCTCTCCATCTCTCTCTCTCTCTCTCTCTCTCTCTCTCTCGCTCTCTCGCTCTCTCACTCTCTCTCTCGCTCTCTCTCTCTCTCTCTCTCTCTCTCTCTCTCTCTCTCTCTCTCTCTCTCTCTCACTGTCATCTCTCTATCTGCCTCTACTCCTCATTCTCTCCAAAGCCTCTGCAGCAAATTGGTTCACCAGTAGTGTTTACTGGGATGTCAATCACAGCCTGCAGAGTATTAGTTATCTCAACGTCGGCACACATACAACACACACATAATGAAGCTCCTGCTCAAGAGCTCAAGGCCTCTTATACCGCAATCACTGTGTGTGTGTGTGTGTGTGTGTGTGTGTGTGTGTGTGTGTGTGTGTGTGTGTGTGTGTGTGTGTGTGTGTGTGTGTGTGTGTGTGTGTGTGTGTGTTTCTTCCCCTCTGTACGTCACAGCTCCTGGGATTCATCACTTTCTGACTAGGAGGTAGGAGGATAAGCTTTCTGACTAGGAGGTAGGAGGATAAGCTTTCTGACTAGGAGGTAGGAGGATAAGCTTTCTGACTAGGAGGTAGGAGGATAAGCTTTCTGACTAGGAGGTAGAGAGGATAAGCTTTCTGACTAGGAGGTAGAGAGGATAAGCTTTCTGACTAGGAGGTAGAGAGGATAAGCTTTCTGACTAGGATGTAGAGAGGATAAGCTTTCTGACTAGGAGGTAGAGAGGATAAGCTTTCTGACTAGGAGGTAGGAGGATAAGCTTTCTGACTAGGAGGTAGAGAGGATAAGCTTTCTGACTAGGAGGTAGGAGGATAAGCTTTCTGACTAGGAGGTAGAGAGGATAAGCTTTCTGACTAGGAGGTAGAGAGGATAAGCTTTCTGACTAGGATGTAGAGAGGATAAGCTTTCTGACTAGGAGGTAGAGAGGATAAGCTTTCTGACTAGGAGGTAGAGAGGATAAGCTTTCTGACTAGGAGGTAGAGAGGATAAGCTTTCTGACTAGGAGGTAGAGAGGATAAGCTTTCTGACTAGGAGGTAGAGAGGATAAGCTTTCTGACTAGGAGGTAGAGAGGATAAGCTTTCTGACTAGGAGGTAGAGAGGATAAGCTTTCTGACTAGGAGGTAGGAGGATAAGCTTTCTGACTAGGAGGTAGGAGGATAAGCTTTCTGACTAGGAGGTAGGAGGATAAGCTTTCTGACTAGGAGGTAGGAGGATAAGCTTTCTGACTAGGAGGTAGGAGGATAAGCTTTATGGCTAGGAGGTAGGAGGATAAGCTTTCTGACTAGGAGGTAGGAGGATACGCTTTCTGACTAGGAGGTAGGAGGATAAGCTTTCTGGCTAGGATGTAGAGAGGATACGCTTTCTGACTAGGAGGTAGGAGGATACGCTTTCTGACTAGGAGGTAGGAGGATAAGCTTTCTGGCTAGGATGTAGAGAGGATACGCTTTCTGACTAGGAGGTAGGAGGATAAGCTTTCTGACTAGGAGGTAGGAGGATAAGCTTTCTGACTAGGAGGTAGAAGGATAAGCTTTCTGGCTAGGAGGTAGGAGGATAAGCTCTTTGTTGAGCGAAATCGTCATGAATGGTTACGACCTTGGTTCCCATCTTCCATTTCATTATGTTTTATCAAGTTATCCTGCCTTTATTGGTATCAAATTGAATGTGTATGAAATTGAGAAAGAGAGAGAAAGATAATTGACATTTAACATTTCAGTATCTTTTATTGTATCAAACTGAATGCCTGTATGAAATTGAGAGAGAGCGAGAGAGAGAGAGAGAGGGTACAGGAGACATGGAGTAGAGGAGATGTCCACTAGGGTACAGGAGACATGGAGTAGAGGAGATGGGGATGTCCACTAGGGTACAGGAGGCATGGAGTAGAGGAGATGGGGATGTCCACTAGGGTACAGGAGACATGGAGTAGAGGAGATGGGGATGTCCACTAGAATACAGGGAGATGATGGAGTAGAGGCGATGGAGATGTCCACTAGAATATAGGGAGATGATGGAGTAGAGGAGATGGGGTTGTCCATTAGGGTACAGGAGACATGGAGTAGAGGAGATGGGGATGTCCACTAGGGTACAGGAGACATGGAGTAGAGGAGATGGAGATGTCCACTAGGGTACAGGAGACATGGAGTAGAGGAGATGGGGATGTCCACTAGAATACAGGGAGATGATGGAGTAGAGGCGATGGAGATGTCCACTAGAATATAGGGAGATGATGGAGTAGAGGAGATGGGGTTGTCCATTAGGGTACAGGAGACATGGAGTAGAGGAGATGGGGATGTCCACTAGGGTACAGGAGAAATGGAGTAGAGGAGATGGGGATGTCCACTAGGGTACAGGAGACATGGAGTAGAGGAGATGGGGATGTCCACTAGGGTACAGGAGACATGGAGTAGAGGAGATGGGGATGTCCACTAGGGTACAGGAGACATGGAGTAGAGGAGATGGGGATGTCCACTAGAATACAGGGAGATGATGGAGTAGAGGCGATGGAGATGTCCACTAGAATATAGGGAGATGATGGAGTAGAGGAGATGGGGTTGTCCATTAGGGTACAGGAGACATGGAGTAGAGGAGATGGGGATGTCCACTAGGGTACAGGAGACATGGAGTAGAGGAGATGGAGATGTCCACTAGGGTACATGAGACATGGAGTAGAGGAGATGGTAATGTCCACTAGGGTACAGGAGAAATGGAGTAGAGGAGATGGGGATGTCCACTAGGGTACAGGAGACATGGAGTAGAGGAGATGGGGATGTCCACTAGAATACAGGGAGATGATGGAGTAGAGGAGATGGTAATGTCCACTAGGGTACAGGAGACATGGAGTAGAGGGAATGGAGATGTCCACTAGGGTACAGGAGACATGGAGTAGAGGAGATGGAGATGTCCACTAGAGTTCAGGGAGATGATTGAGTCACCCAGGGGAGTCATGCAGGGGGACTTATGATTTTGTTCAACACACAGGTAACACACTCAATAGAACCAATCAGGTGAAAGCTATGATCCCTTATTGATGTCACTTGTTAAATCCACTTCAAATCAGTGTAGATGAAGGGGAGGAGACAGGTTAAAGAAGGAGTTTTAAGCCTTGGGACATGGATTGTGTATGTGTGCCATTGAGGGTGAATGGGCAAGACAAAATATTTAAGTCCCTTTGAACGGGGTATTGTAGTAGGTTCCAGACACACCGGTTTGTGTCAAGAACTGCAACGCTGCTGGGTTATTCACGCTCAACAGTTTCCCGTCTGTATCAAGAATTGTTCATCACCCAAACAGGAGTAGTGCATGCGTAAAATCCCTGAGGAAGCCAAGCCAATAGAAAAGCCATATTTCAACCGATACTGTCATCATTGTGTTGTTTGCTCTCTAACCCTTTAGTTCATACGACACCGTGATATACAACAAGGCATGACAACAAAAAGACAACAGTCACACAGTGGCGGAATAAGTTCAACGACACACACCTTTGTTTCATCACAAAACTGGAGAGCCACAATCTGTCCGGTGAAGTCCACAAAGCAAATATTGCATGTAACAAACAGCATGGTCAAGTATGTTCATGTTTGACAGTTTACTAAACATCTACTGATTTAGAACCACAGAGTTACCTCAAGTCAGCACAAAGACAACAGGAGCCTCCACTATTCCACAGAGAATTAAGTCAAAACCATAAATCCAAATGATAATCCCCATCCAAGGCTTAGGAAAGGGTCTATTTAGCAAACTAGCTACTGCAGGACACAAGCAGACCAGAAACAGACACGTTTTTCTGAAAATTACGTTTAGCAAAGGAAGTGATTTGATTGGTCTGAAGCCAAATTCTAACCGGCTTCCCTTGGGGGGCATTTTGCTGCACCAGGACAACCCACAGTTGAGCTCAGATCAACGCTGATTGGCTAATTATTAATTTTGCTTGCTGGCATCAATCAATCAAATGCTACGGTGGCAACATGTTACACTCTTGGGCTACACATACTGAGACAGAGGGGCACTGTTTCCCTCGTTTGGATCACTTTGACGGAATTTATTTTTGAAAACACAGAGGGACAAAAGATAAATCATTTCTTTATTGTGTTTTTTTTATTGGTCAAATATTTGGGGAAGCCTGGCTTCGCTTGGCCTCCATGAATAAACGCCACTGACAAATGTCAAACGACATCCAGCCAATTTGACACAACTGTGAAGAATAACTTTTATTAAAAACAGAAATGGGGAACAACTATTGCTGCTCTGTCGAACACTGGATCTGTACATAGTCAGTGGAAGGCTACGAGGGGACTGGAACACTGGATCTGTACATAGTCAGTGGAAGGCTACGAGGGGACTGGAACACTGGATCTGTACATAGTCAGTGAAAGGCTACGAGGGGACTGGAACACTGGATCTGTACATAGTCCGTGGAAGGCTACGAGGGGTCTATTTTGGGAGGTATACATGCAGCCAACCTCTTTGCAGTAGTACTGTAGATGTCATCACAGACTTAGATCCAGTGTCTTTCAGAGCATTCACAGTCAGCCCATTAAAACCACAAGGGAGCAGAGCACACTAAAACCACAGGGGAGAGAGCCCACTAAAACCACAAGGAAGAAGAGCCCACTAAAACCACAAGGGAGCAGAGCCTAGTAAAACCACAAGGGAGGAGAGCCTAGTAAAACCACAAGGGAGAAGAGCCCACTAAAACCACAAGGGAGAAGAGCCCACTACAACCACAAGGGAGCAGAGCCCACAAAAACAACAAGGGAGAAGAGCCCACTAAAACCACAAGGGAGCAAGAGCCTGGTAAAATCACAACGGAGTAGAGCCTAGTAAAACCACAAGGGAGCAGAGCCCACTAAAACCACAAGGGAGCAGAGCCTAGTAAAACCACAAGGGAGCAGAGCCCACTAAAACCACAAGGGAGCAGAGCCGAGTAAAACCACAAGGGAGCAGAGCACACTAAAACCACAAGGGAGCAAGAGCCTAGTAAAACCACAAGGGAGTAGAGCCTAGTAAAACCACAAGGGAGCAGAGCCCACTAAAACCACAAGGGGCAGAGCCTAGTAAAACCACAAGGGAGCAGAGCCCACTAAAACCATAAGGGAGCAGAGCCCACTAAAACCATAAGGGAGCAGAGCCCACTAAAACCATAAGGGAGAAGAGCCCACTAAAACCACAAGGGAGAAGAGCCTAGTAAAACCACAAGGGAGAAGAGCCCACTAAAACCACAAGGGAGAAGAGCCCACTAAAACCACAAGGGAGAAGAGCCTAGTAAAACCACAAGGGAGAAGAGCCCACTAAAACCACAAGGGAGAAGAGCCTAGTAAAACCACAAGGGAGAAGAGCCCACTAAAACCACAAGGGAGAAGAGCCCACTAAAACCACAAGGGAGAAGAGCCCACTAAAACCGCAAGGGAGAAGAGCCCACTAAAACCACAAGGGAGAAGAGCCCACTAAAACCATAAGGGAGAAGAACCTTGTAATTTACACGAGACCAATCAGTCCCATATGTGGACTGAGAATAGTATGGAAAGCAATTGGCAATCAACCTGACCCAGAAAATATAAAAAACTATCGGCCTATATCGACTCTTCCATTCCACTCAAAAATTTTAGAAAAGGCTGTTGCGCAGCAACTCACTGCCTTCCTGAAGACAAACAATGTGTACGAAATGCTTCAGTCTGGTTTTAGACCCCATCATAGCACTGAGACTGCACTTGTGAAGGTGGTAAATGACCTTTTAATGGCATCAGACCGAGGCTCTGCATCTGTCCTTGTGCTCCCAGACCTTAGTGCTGCTTTTGATACCATCGATCACCACATTCTTTTTGAGAGATTGGAAACCCAAATTGGTCTACACGGACAAGTTCTGGCCTGATTTTGATCTTATCTGTCGGAAAGATATCAGTTTGTCTCTGTGAATGGTTTGTCCTCTGACAAATCAACTGTAAATGTCGGTGTTCCTCAAGGTTCCGTTTTAGGACCACTATTGTTTTCACTATATATTTTACCTCTTGGGGGATGTCAATCGAAAACATAATGTTAACTTTCACTGCTATGCGGATGACACACAGCTGTACATTTCAATGAAACATGGTGAAGCCCCAAAATTGCCCTCGCTAGAAGCATGTGTTTCAGACATAAGGAAGTGGATGGCTGCAAACTTTCTACTTTTAAACTCGGACAAAACAGAGATGCTTGTTCTAGGTCCCAAGAAACAAAGAGATCTTCTGTTGAATCTGACAATCAATCTTAATGGATGTACAGTCGTCTCAAATAAAACTGTGAAGGACCTCGGCGTTACTCTGGACCCTGATCTCTCTTTTGAAGAACATATCAAGACTGTTTCAAGGACAGCTTTTTTTCCATCTACCTAACATTGCAAAAATCAGAAACTTTCTGTCCAAAAATGATGCAGAAAAATTAATCCATGCTTTTGTCACTTCTAGGTTAGACTACTGCAATGCTCTACTTTCCGGCTACCCGGATAAAGCACTAAATAAAATTCAGTTAGTGCTAAATACGGCTGCTAGAATCCTGACTAGAACCAAAAAATTTGATCATATTACTCCAGTGCTAGCCTCCCTACACTGGCTTCCTGTCAAGGCAAGGGCTGATTTCGAGGTTTTACTGCTAACCTACAAAGCATTACATGGGCTTGCTCCTACCTATCTCTCTGATTTGGTCCTGCCGTACATACCTACACGTACGCTACGGTCACAAGACGCAGGCCTCCTAATTGTCCCTAGAGTTTCTAAGCAAACAGCTGGAGGCAGGGCTTTCTCCTATAGAGCTCCATTTTTATGGAATGGTCTGCCTACCCATGTGAGAGACGCAAACTCGGTCTCAACCTTTAAGTCTTTACTGAAGACTCATATCTTCAGTGGGTCATATGATTGAGTGTAGTCTGGTCCAGGAGTGTGAAGGTGAACGGAAAGGCTCTGGAGCAACGAACCGCCCTTGCTGTCTCTGCCTGGCCGGTTCCCCTCTTTCCACTGGGATTCTCTGCCTCTAACCCTATTACAGGGGCTGAGTCACTGGCTTACTAGGGCACTTTCATACAGTCCCTAGGGGTGGTGTGTCACTTGAGTGGGTTGAGTCACTGATGTGATCTTCCTGTCTGGGTTGGCGCGCCCCTTGGGTTGTGCCGTGGCGGAGATTTTTGTGGGCTATACTCGGCCTTGTCTCAGGATGGTAAGTTGGTGGTTGAAGATATCCCTCTAGTGGTGTGGGGGCTGTGCTTTGGCAAAGTGGGTGGGGTTATATCCTTCCTGTTTGGCCCTGTCTGGGGGTGTCAGCGGATGGGGCCACAGTGTCTCCTGACCCCTCCTGTCTCAACCTCCAGTATTTATGCTGCAGTAGTTTATGTGTCGGGGGGCTAGGGTCAGTTTGTTATATCTGGAGTACTTCTCCTGTCCTATCCGGTGTCCTGTGTGAATTTAAGTATGCTCTCTGTGACGACCCTCCCACTCTGTCTGCTGTATTCTGTCTTTGTTCTTGTTTCCTTATTAGGATGCCGGTGGGCGGAGTTGGGAGGGTCGTCAGCTTCATGGGAAACACCTGGGCCAGGTGTCTCCCAGGATAAATGGACCTCTTCCACATTCATGGAGGAGACTCTCTCCATGCAGACACCTTTGTAGATTGTGTTGTGGTTCTTGTTGACTTTTTGTTTGTTTGCTTTGGGCACCTTTCAACACCCTGCATTATCACATTCATGCACGCAAAACTCACTTACACTACTGATTGCTGATTGCACACATCATTGTATATTTTCCTTAGTTGCTTTAGTTAATAAATATATATTTTGTTACTCCTTATCTCCACGTTGTCTCCCTTTGTTACGGGCTTTGAGCCGGTTCGTGACACTCTCTCTAATTCTCTCTTTCTCTCTTTCTTTCTCTCTCGGAGGACCTGAGCCCTCGGACCATGCCTCAGGACTACCTGACATGATGTCTCCTTGCTGTCCCCAGTCCACCTGGCCGTGCTGTTGCTCCAGTTTCAACTGTTCTGCCTGTGATTATTATTATTTGACCATACTGGTCATTTATGAACATTTGAACATCTTGGCCATGTTCTGTTATAATCTCCACCCGGCACAGCCAGAAGAGGACTGGCCACCCCACATAGCCTGGTTCCTCTAGGTTTCTTCCAAGGTTTTGGCCTTTCTAGGGAGTTTTTCCTAGAAAGGCCAAAGTTTTTCCTAGCCAAAATATCTATTGAATTGAATCAATTGGTTCTATTACTAATTTGAATATTTTGAACCAGATCCTAATTGGTATGTGGAATTCGCTAGATATTTTAATTTTAAAACCCTACCGGCTTTGTCTTTCAGTTCATTCACAGCAGAAAAATAGGGGGTCCGTATACTAATTATTCATATTAGTCTATTCCTTATTATTCTGGGTTGTAAAATTGCTGTTAATATGATTACCACTTATTATTATTGCTTCATCACCAACAGTCTAGTCCTGTCTTTGACCATCATTCTCATGTTTACTTTGACAATGGATGTGTTTTGCTTTCCATGTTAATGAAGTCTATTGAATAGAGAGAGAGAGAGAGAGAGAGAGAGAGAGAGAGAGAGAGAGAGAGAGAGAGAGAGAGAGAGACACAGAGAGAGAGAGAGAGAGAGACACACAGAGAGAGAGAAAGAGACACAGAGAGAGAGAGAGAGAGAGACACAGAGAGAGAGACACAGAGATAGAGAGAGAGAGAGACAGAGAGAGAGAGAGAGAGAGAGAGAGAGAGTTAAAACAAATCTTTATTGGGTCTGGGAGCCCACAACACAATAAATACTCATGCAAAACCATAGTTACACATCAATTAAAAACACAACTCCAATTCCTCCTCCACAGTAACTAAACACAACAACCTCTGAATACCCCATATACTCAAAAACAGATCAATATTGTTGACAAGTTTATAATAGGCAAACTCAACCCTCAGTCTCGCTGCCAACATTCCCTCCAACATTCCCACCACATCCACAGACCCCTGTCCCCGAATACTGTTCTTTCCGGTCTTCCATATCGCTAATTTTGCTGCAACCTAACACAAAATTAAGCATCACAACTACACCCTTTTGACTATACCTGTACTTTGGCCCAAATATATACAGTTGGGAAGAGAAAACCTCTCCCAACGCTGAGAACCAATTAGTGATCAGGTCAATCATCCCGACCAACCTGGGACACTGTAAAAACAGATGTGCCAGAGTTTCAGACTCAGCACAGAATGGACACCCCTCCCCAACAGTAGGGTCCAGGTGTACCAGATGCATATTGGTGGCTATGGCTCCATGTATGATCCTCCATTGGAGGTCAGCTGTCCTCTTATCAATAGGCAGTTTGTATAATGATCGCCAACAGTCTTTTGGGGAGGCACCTGGACCAAGCACACCCGCCCACCTCGTCGATTTTACCCCTCCCAGGGAAGAGGCATGGGACACCTTTACACATATTCTGTACATGGCCTTCTTTCCCACCTCATTGAACTCCCCCAGCTCCGGGGTATCGAAGGAAAGCAGCATCCCCACATCCTCCTTGAATGCCCCTGTCGTGTCTTTGGCTATGCCGGATTAAGTGATATGACATGCTGTTCTATAAAATAATTTCTCCGTAATTAATATCACCTGATTGAGCTAATCATGTAAATGTAATTAACTAGAGAGTCGGTCACCACAAAACAATATTTACAGAGCTGTTATCTTCCGAATAAACCCTTAAAGACCTAGTAGGATTTTACATCAATAGCAGTCAATATCAATCATCACCTTAATTCAGTCTCATCTGAAAGTTGTAAATTCTTAGTTATCTGCACGAACCCTGGCTAACAATTTGAATCAGCAATACAAAATTGGGTTTAATTATTTATTTACTAAATACCTAACTAATCACACAGAATTACACATACACATAATTAAATCATAATTTGATTACAAATTACATCATAAAGGAAAACGTCCCTAGTGGGCGGAACAGATATGACAGCTTGTTACACAAAGGAAAAGGGCTGGGTTTGAGTGAAAGAGCGGGAAGACTGAGGAACAAAGGGAGAAGACATGCTATCGTAAATACAGTATTTTATGCATTCTAAATTACCACCCATTTGGAAAAGGAAAATGCAATAAATATTTACTCTGAGCTGCGCTTCAGTAGGTTGGTGGTAGATGGAAGGCCATGTTGCCAAGCCGAGTCCTTTGAAGAATGTCTCTGGTTGTCAATTGGATACGTTGCAGTAACGTCGTTGGGTGATAGACGGGATACTCTTTCTGTTCCTTCCTAACCCTCGTTTGCATCTGCTGTTGCTAACTCAACGGCTAGGAGGTATCACTTCTGTAGTGAATAAGAGTTCAAAGTTCATACCATTCGCAACCAAAGCTCACGCTGGCTTCATGTTGGCTTCGTTCTGTAGTTATTATCTGAACCATTCTGACATAGGATCGTCGTCCTACATCCCCGGAACAGGAAGTTCTATTGTGGTCAAGGGCTTATATAGGAAGGGAGAGGAGGGCGTGTTTGAAAAGTTTTATAGCCCATGTCCCTTCACAGGGCGGGCCACTGATTGAGCAGCCCTATCTTATGAAAAATCATATCTCACATTTTAGAAGCTAAAATCACATTTCATCCCATCACAAATAATTTCATATTCAAACATTTAAATTGAACAACAATTCCATGTGAATCCAATAACTCTGATGTGTAGACTTTCCACTGTAGAGTTTGTCATCTTATCATTGATGAGAATGTCTCAGATGAAAACCGAACTGACATCGTACCACCGCATATGTTCAATTGTTCGGATTACCAGAATATAGTTCATTTCCCCCCACCTTCTGATGTTCCCAGAATCTCTATGTTAACCAAGGGTTTTGCAAATGTAACCTCAGTAGGGTAGAGAGAGGAAAAAGGGGGGAAGAGGTATTTATGACTGTCATAAACCTATCCCCCAGGCCAACGTCATGACACCCCCATCGCAGCACTAACAATCAGTGCAGGGAACATATAATCCAGACCCTCCTTCCACCGATCAGATGTGGAAGTGTCAGTCACATACTGCTGATGAAGTACTGGCAAGGAGTCACAGACCTCAGCGACGAACTTCCTCAGGAGGTGAGATGATCGGATCCCTGCTCTTTCTCCAGCTCCTCCAACGATCTGCTCCTGCTCCGCATCAGATGACCCAGCTTGGTACACCCCACGCCTAACAGGCATGAACATAGGCTAGCTGAACCCAGAACATGGGACTGGATGGCAGTGTTGTGAAAAAGAGGCTCTTCAAAACGCCACATCCCTGGTGGTGTGCCAGCCTTACGGGACTTGACAAGAACCCTCCAAGCCTGCATAACAGACTCATAAAATGGAGTCAAGCCAGGCAACTCACCCCCCTCCAGCTTTACGAGGAAAGGGTGCTTGTCTAGGCCCAAACAGCCCGCTCTCCTCATCAATATGTAGGCTGTTTCGACCCAGCTAGAACCGTCTCTGTACAACAATCTCTGGGCTGCTTGGAGCCGGAAAGCCATGATTCTAGAGGAAATGTCCACCAGGCCTTGCCCACCCTCGTGCAGTGGCAGGTACAGGGCTGCAGCTTTAATCCAGTGTTGTCCAGACCAGAAGAAATTGACAAGGGTCCTCTGAAGCTGTTGTATCAGACCCTTTGGTGGCTGCAAAATCATTAGTCTGTGCCACAGGGTAGAGGCAGCAAGATTATTAGCTACCAGGACCCTACCCGTATAAGACAGCTTCACTCTTTCCCCAATTGACTCTAGCTGAGGAGGCCTCCTCATACACCTTTAGAGTGTTGGAGAGAACCTTAACATCCTCACCTCCTGTAATAAAAACAGTCAGGTCATCTGCATATGCAGAAAGTGCTATCGTGGGACCCTTCATTACACCTGGCACAGAGAAACCAGTAAGCTTCGCTCTTAAAAAACAAAGCATTGGTTCAATCGCCAGACTATATAACTGCCCTGAAATTGGGCATCCCTGCCTGATGCCCCTTTGGACAGGGATGGGGCAACTCAAACCACCCCCCACCTTCACCATACATGAGGCCCCAGCATACAGTAAATTCATCCAAGAGAATAAAAACATCCCCAAACCCAAAAGGCTTTCATTTAAACAAGTACTGGTGGTCCACACGATCAAAAGCCTTCTCCTGATCCAAAGAAAGTAAACCCACATTTACATCAGACAGTTTACAAATGTCCAAAACATCTCTTATTAGAAACAAGTTATCAACAATAGAGCGATCAGGTACACAGTAGGACTTTGTGCACCAACAATCCCAGATACTCTTTCAACCTGTTTGAGAGACATTTAGAAACAATTTTGTATTCAGAGCACAGCAAAGCAAAAGGTCTCAATTTTTTTACGAGAGCCAAATCCCCCTTTTTTGGCAACAGTGAAAGCACCACACGTTGACAGGATACAGGAAGAGAACCCTCATGAAAGGATTCACAAACCACTTCATAAAAATCCTCCCCAATAGACCCCCAAAAGTGCTTATAAAAATCAGATGGTAAACCATTGATGCCAGGGGCTCGTTTTTTTTTTTAAGCGCTAGGAGCATCCATATCCTTGAGGGAAGCGAAACGAGACCTAATCAAGGCACCCTTCACTCTTTCATGCAGAAACGACCTCAGTTCGTGTCTCTTGTCCTGTAAGTTCATGACTAGTCCAGGGTCGTTCTGAGTGAGCAGCTTCAATTCAATAGACTTGATGTTTTGTTCAAGGGCCTTGATAGTCTCTTTAACTTCAATATGAGACAGAGCACTATACTGTTGACAAAATAATTGTATTTGGGCCTTCCCAACCTCCCACCCTCCATTTTTCCCAAAACAACAAAAACCTGTCACAAAACACGTAACAATTTAACATTAAAATACCAGTAAGGTGATGACCTTCGTGGACAGGACAAGTGAATATCAACAGTAACAATATGATGATCAGAGAAACCCACAGGAGTAATGGCACACTTTCCAACCCTACTACAGTATTGCTCAGATTCATACAACCTGCTGCACTGACAAGACCTTCATTAACTTAAAGCCATGTGTATTGCCTATCTTTTGCATTCCTTACTCTCCACACATCAGAAAGCTCAAACTCAGTTAATAGGCCAGACAGGCAAGTGGCTGACCGCAGGTGAGGTTCTTCAGCGCTGCGATCAACAGTAAAATCCACTATACAGTTCCAGTCCCCCCCTAAAACCATACACCCCTCTTGGTCACACTGTCTTAAGGTTTCCTTTATTTGATCAAATACAGCAATACGTTCTGTACCCTCATTAGGAGCAGAAACATAAAAAACAAAAAAAAATAAAAACATAACATCCACCTTGACCAATAAAACCCGACCCTTGACAATCTCTGTTGTAGATACCACAGTCACCCCTAAGCCTGAGGAAAACAGGATTGCCACCCCAGCACTGAAATTAGTACCATGACTGAGTACATGCTGCCCCTCCCACCACATACCCCAGTCAACCTCAATAGCCTCATCACTATGTGTCTCCTGTAGAAGTCAACCTCATTTTCCTCATCACTATGTGTCTCCTGTAGAAGTCAACCTCATTTTCCTCATCACTATGTGTCTCCTGTAGAAGTCAACCTCATTTTCCTCATCACTATGTGTCTCCTGTAGAAGTCAACCTCATTAGCCTCATCACTATGTGTCTCCTGTAGAAGTCAACCTAATTTTCCTCATCACTATGTGTTTCCTGTAGAAGTCAACCTCATTTTCCTCATCACTATGTGTCTCCTGTAGAAGTCAACCTCATTTTCCTCATCACTATGTGTCTCCTGTAGGAAAACTACATTAAGCCATTTCTGTTTTATTACTTCTAATACCCAAGCCCTCTTATTCCTGTCCCTTTCCCCATTAATATTGAGAGAACCTACCCTTAGTACCTCCATATAGAAAAGAGAAAAGAAAAGCAGAAGAAACCACAGAGAAACCAACGAGAAAAAAGACACCCTATGAAGCATGATCATAATCATTGTTTTAATCTTCTCTTAACCTGACTACGTTTCCCAGCACCCTTTGCTGCTGCAACAGCAGTAATACATTTCCTCAAGCGAAACCACTTCTTCTCACTCAATTGGTCTAACCCCACCGTCTTCTGTAACATCACAGCTGGTCTAACCCCACCGTCTTCTGTAACATCACAGCTGGTCTAACCCCACCGTCTTCTGTAACACCACAGCTGGTCTAACCCTACCGTCTTCTGTAACATCACAGCTGGTCTAACCCCACCGTCTTCTGTAACATCACAGCTGGTCTAACCCCACCGTCTTCTGTAACATCACAGCTGGTCTAACCCCACCGTCTTCTGTAACATCACAGCTGGTCTAACCCCACCGTCTTCTGTAACATCACAGCTGGTCTAACCCCACCGTCTTCTGTAACACCACAGCTGGTCTAACCCCACCGTCTTCTGTAACATCACAGCTGGTCTAACCCCACCGTCTTCTGTAACATCACAGCTGGTCTAACCCCACCGTCTTCTGTAACATCACAGCTGGTCTAACCCCACCGTCTTCTGTAACATCACAGCTGGTCTAACCCCACCGTCTTCTGTAACATCACAGCTGGTCTAACCCCACCGTCTTCTGTAACACCACAGCTGGTCTAACCCCACCGTCTTCTGTAACATCACAGCTGGTCTAACCCCACCGTCTTCTGTAACATCACAGCTGGTCTAACCCCACCGTCTTCTGTAACATCACAGCTGGTCTAACCCCACCGTCTTCTGTAACATCACAGCTGGTCTAACCCCACCGTCTTCTGTAACATCACAGCTGGTCTAACCCCACCGTCTTCTGTAACATCACAGCTGGTCTAACCCCACCGTCTTCTGTAACATCACAGCTGGTCTAACCCCACCGTCTTCTGTAACATCACAGCTGGTCTAACCCCACCGTCTTCTGTAACATCACAGCTGGTCTAACCCCACCGTCTTCTGTAACATCACAGCTGGTCTAACCCCACCGTCTTCTGTAACATCACAGCTGGTCTAACCCCACCGTCTTCTGTAACATCACAGCTGGTCTAACCCCACCGTCCTCTGTAACACCACAGCTGGTCTAACCCCACCGTCTTCTGTAACACCACAGCTGGTCTAACCCCACCGTCTTCTGTAACATCACAGCTGGTCTAACCCCACCGTCTTCTGTAACATCACAGCTGGTCTAACCCCACCGTCTTCTGTAACATCACAGCTGGTCTAACCCCACCGTCTTCTGTAACATCACAGCTGGTCTAACCCCACCGTCTTCTGTAACATCACAGCTGGTCTAACCCCACCGTCTTCTGTAACATCACAGCTGGTCTAACCCCACCGTCTTCTGTAACACCACAGCTGGTCTAACCCCACCGTCTTCTGTAACACCACAGCTGGTCTAACCCCACCGTCTTCTGTAACATCACAGCTGGTCTAACCCCACCGTCTTCTGTAACATCACAGCTGGTCTAACCCCACCGTCTTCTGTAATACCACAGCTGGTCTAACCCCATCGTCTTCTGTAACATCACAGCTGGTCTAACCCCACCGTCTTCTGTAACATCACAGCTGGTCTAACCCCACCGTCTTCTGTAACATCACAGCTGGTCTAACCCCACCGTCTTCTGTAACATCACAGCTGGTCTAACCCCACCGTCTTCTGTAACATCACAGCTGGTCTAACCCCACCGTCTTCTGTAATACCACAGCTGGTCTAACCCCACCGTCTTCTGTAACATCACAGCTGGTCTAACCCCACCGTCTTCTGTAACATCACAGCTGGTCTAACCCCACCGTCTTCTGTAATACCACAGCTGGTCTAACCCCACCGTCTTCTGTAACATCACAGCTGGTCTAACCCCACCGTCTTCTGTAACATCACAGCTGGTCTAACCCCACCGTCTTCTGTAACATCACAGCTGGTCTAACCCCACCGTCTTCTGTAACATCACAGCTGGTCTAACCCCACCGTCTTCTGTAACATCACAGCTGGTCTAACCCAACCGTCTTCTGTAACATCACAGCTGGTCTAACCCCACCGTCTTCTGTAACATCACAGCTGGTCTAACCCCACCGTCTTCTGTAACATCACAGCTGGTCTAACCCCACTGTCTTCTGTAACATCACAGCTGGTCTAACCCCACCGTCTTCTGTAACACCACAGCTGGTCTAACCCCACCGTCTTCTGTAACATCACAGCTGGTCTAACCCCACCGTCTTCTGTAACATCACAGCTGGTCTAACCCCACCGTCTTCTGTAACATCACAGCTGGTCTAACCCCACCGTCTTCTGTAACATCACAGCTGGTCTAACCCCACCGTCTTCTGTAACATCACAGCTGGTCTAACCCCACCGTCTTCTGTAACATCACAGCTGGTCTAACCCCACCGTCTTCTGTAACATCACAGCTGGTCTAACCCCACCGTCTTCTGTAACATCACAGCTGGTCTAACCCCACCGTCTTCTGTAACATCACAGCTGGTCTAACCCCACCGTCTTCTGTAACATCACAGCTGGTCTAACCCCACCGTCTTCTGTAACATCACAGCTGGTCTAACCCCACCGTCTTCTGTAACATCACAGCTGGTCTAACCCCACCGTCTTCTGTAACATCACAGCTGGTCTAACCCCACCGTCTTCTGTAACACCACAGCTGGTCTAACCCCACCGTCTTCTGTAACATCACAGCTGGTCTAACCCCACCGTCTTCTGTAACATCACAGCTGGTCTAACCCCACCGTCTTCTGTAACATCACAGCTGGTCTAACCCCACCGTCTTCTGTACCACAGCTGGTCTAACCCCACCGTCTTCTGTAACATCACAGCTGGTCTAACCCCACCGTCTTCTGTAACATCACAGCTGGTCTAACCCCACCGTCTTCTGTAACATCACAGCTGGTCTAACCCCACCGTCTTCTGTAACATCACAGCTGGTCTAACCCCACCGTCTTCTGTAACATCACAGCTGGTCTGTAACACACAGCCACCGTCTTCTGTAACATCACAGCTGGTCTAACCCCACCGTCTTCTGTAACATCACAGCTGGTCTAACCCCACCGTCTTCTGTAACATCACAGCTGGTCTAACCCCACCGTCTTCTGTAACATCACAGCTGGTCTAACCCCACCGTCTTCTGTAACATCACAGCTGGTCTAACCCCACCGTCTTCTGTAACATCACAGCTGGTCTAACCCCACCGTCTTCTGTAACATCACAGCTGGTCTAACCCCACCGTCTTCTGTAACATCACAGCTGGTCTAACCCCACCGTCTTCTGTAACATCACAGCTGGTCTAACCCCACCGTCTTCTGTAACATCACAGCTGGTCTAACCCCACCGTCTTCTGTAACATCACAGCTGGTCTAACCCCACCGTCTTCTGTAACATCACAGCTGGTCTAACCCCACCGTCTTCTGTAACATCACAGCTGGTCTAACCCCACCGTCTTCTGTAACATCACAGCTGGTCTAACCCCACCGTCTTCTGTAACACCACAGCTGGTCTAACCCCACCGTCTTCTGTAACATCACAGCTGGTCTAACCCCACCGTCTTCTGTAACATCACAGCTGGTCTAACCCCACCGTCTTCTGTAACATCACAGCTGGTCTAACCCCACCGTCTTCTGTAACATCACAGCTGGTCTAACCCCACCGTCTTCTGTAACATCACACCCCACCGTCTTCTGTAACATCACAGCTGGTCTAACCCCACCGTCTTCTGTAACATCACAGCTGTCTAACCCCACCGTCTTCTGTAACCCCACCGTCTTCTGTAACATCACAGCTGGTCTAACCCCACCGTCTAACATCTGTAACACCGTCTTCTGTAACATCACAGCTGGTCTAACCCCACCGTCTTCTGTAACATCACAGCTGGTCTAACCCCACCGTCTTCTGTAACATCACAGCTGGTCTAACCCCACCGTCTTCTGTAACATCACAGCTGGTCTAACCCCACCGTCTTCTGTAACATCACAGCTGGTCTAACCCCACCGTCTTCTGTAACATCACAGCTGGTCTAACCCCACCGTCTTCTGTAACATCACAGCTGGTCTAACCCCACCGTCTTCTGTAACATCACAGCTGGTCTAACCCCACCGTCTTCTGTAACATCACAGCTGGTCTAACCCCACCGTCTTCTGTAACATGTAACATCACAGCTGGTCTAACCCCACCGTCTTCTGTAACATCACAGCTGGTCTAACCCCACCGTCTTCTGTAACATCACAGCTGGTCTAACCCCACCGTCTTCTGTAACATCACAGCTGGTCTAACCCCACCGTCTTCTGTAACATCACAGCTGGTCTAACCCCACCGTCTTCTGTAACATCACAGCTGGTCTAACCCCACCGTCTTCTGTAACATCACAGCTGGTCTAACCCCACCGTCTTCTGTAACATCACAGCTGGTCTAACCCCACCGTCTTCTGTAACATCACAGCTGGTCTAACCCCACCGTCTTCTGTAACATCACAGCTGGTCTAACCCCACCGTCTTCTGTAACATCACAGCTGGTCTAACCCCACCGTCTTCTGTAACATCACAGCTGGTCTAACCCCACCGTCTTCTGTAACATCACAGCTGGTCTAACCCCACCGTCTTCTGTAACACCGTCTTCTGTAACATCACAGCTGGTCTAACCCCACCGTCTTCTGTAACATCACAGCTGGTCTAACCCCACCGTCTTCTGTAACATCACAGCTGGTCTAACCCCACCGTCTTCTGTAACATCACAGCTGGTCTAACCCCACCGTCTTCTGTAATACCACAGCTGGTCTAACCCCACCGTCTTCTGTAACATCACAGCTGGTCTAACCCCACCGTCTTCTGTAACATCACAGCTGGTCTAACCCCACCGTCTTCTGTAATACCACAGCTGGTCTAACCCCACCGTCTTCTGTTCTGTAACATCACAGCTGGTCTAACCCCACCGTCTTCTGTAACATCACAGCTGGTCTAACCCCACCGTCTTCTGTAACATCACAGCTGGTCTAACCCCACCGTCTTCTGTAACATCACAGCTGGTCTAACCCCACCGTCTTCTGTAACATCACAGCTGGTCTAACCCCACCGTCTTCTGTAACATCACAGCTGGTCTAACCCCACCGTCTTCTGTAACATCACAGCTGGTCTAACCCCACCGTCTTCTGTAACATCACAGCTGGTCTAACCCCACCGTCTTCTGTAACATCACAGCTGGTCTAACCCCACCGTCTTCTGTAACATCACAGCTGGTCTAACCCCACCGTCTTCTGTAACATCACAGCTGGTCTAACCCCACCGTCTTCTGTAACATCACAGCTGGTCTAACCCCACCGTCTTCTGTAACATCACAGCTGGTCTAACCCCACCGTCTTCTGTAACATCACAGCTGGTCTAACCCCACCGTCTTCTGTAACATCACAGCTGGTCTAACCCCACCGTCTTCTGTAACATCACAGCTGGTCTAACCCCACCGTCTTCTGTAACATCACAGCTGGTCTAACCTCACCGTCTTCTGTAACATCACAGCTGGTCTAATCTTCCATCACCGTCTTCTGTAACATCACAGCTGGTCTAACCCCACCGTCTTCTGTAACATCACAGCTGGTCTAACCCCACCGTCTTCTGTAACATCACAGCTGGTCTAACCCCACCGTCTTCTGTAACATCACAGCTGGTCTAACCCCACCGTCTTCTGTAACACCACAGCTGGTCTAACCCCACCGTCTTCTGTAACATCACAGCTGGTCTAACCCCACCATCTTCTGTAACATCACAGCTGGTCTAACCCCACCGTCTTCTGTAACATCACAGCTGGTCTAACCCCACCGTCTTCTGTAACATCACAGCTGGTCTAACCCCACCGTCTTCTGTAACATCACAGCTGGTCTAACCCCACCGTCTTCTGTAACACCACAGCTGGTCTAACCCCACCGTCTTCTGTAACATCACAGCTGGTCTAACCCCACCATCTTCTGTAACATCACAGCTGGTCTAACCCCACCGTCTTCTGTAACATCACAGCTGGTTTAACCCCACCGTCTTCTGTAACATCACAGCTGGTCTAACCCCACCGTCTTCTGTAACATCACAGCTGGTTTAACCCCACCGTCTTCTGTAACATCACAGCTGGTCTAACCCCACCATCTTCTGTAACATCACAGCTGGTCTAACCCCACCATCTTCTGTAACATCACAGCTGGTCTAACCCCACCATCTTCTGTAACATCACAGCTGGTCTAACCCCACCATCTTCTGTAACATCACAGCTGGTCTAACCCCACCATCTTCTGTAACATCACAGCTGACCTCACAAACTTATCAACATCAAAATAATCTGACAATTTGAAAGATTTCCCAAAGGTCTGATCCAGAAACCCATTTACCTCCTCTAGATCGTAAATTGAGTCCTCACCAGCTGCTATCATATCAAAAGAGATATCCATATCCTTTTCCCGATCCTCCTCAGCTGAGGCCACAGACAACTGACTCCCCTCTACCACATCCCTTTCAACACTCCCCACTTGCACCCCATCACTCTTACCAGGCATCTCCTCCACTACCTGGGAGACTAACCCCACCTGAACCTCATTACTCGTAGTGGGCATCTCCTCCACTCCCTGGGAGCCTAGCTCCACATGAACCCCCTTCTGTACCCCAGCACTCGTACTGGGCACCTCCTCCACTACCTGGGAGCCTAGCTCCACATGAACCCCCTCCTGTACCCCAGCACTCGTACTGGGCACCTGCTCACCAGTCGGAGGAACTGGCTCTTCAGATACATCCTTACCTTCTACAACAATACTTTTCTGCTGCATAACATTTCCCTCTAATACAAGTTTCAACCCCGTGCCCTCAACACAGATAACTTGTTCCTCAGCAACAGGTGCTTGTGGCTGCTCTACCACTGTCGGCCCACCTCTCCCTACATCAGTGGGCCCAGGCGTTAAGAGGACCACCTGCGCCCCTCCCTCGGCTTTCTCCCTTTTTGGGCAAAGCATGTCGCTTATGACTAACATCCCCACACTCAAAACACCGTTGACTACCCGTACTAGCATGAGCCATATACAGTCTATTGTCATACTTGTCATACTTGATTTTAAAATCATGCACAGAAGAAAACAAAAAAAAGCCACCAAGAAATAGAAAACCGAAAGAAAGTTGTGAATATCTAACTCTACACAACACACAAACACTCCCAGCATGCAGAGAGAGAGAGAGAGAGAGAGAGAGAGAGAGAGAGAGAGAGAGAGAGAGAGAGAGAGAGAGAATGAGAGAGAGAGACAGAGAGAGAGAGAGAGAGAGAGACAGAGAGAGAATGAGAGAGAGAGAGAGAGAATGAGAGAGAGAGAGAGAGAGAGCGAATGAGAGAGAGAGAGATGAGTGAAATACCACAGTGTGCCATCACAGCAGCAAGATTTGTGACCTGTTGCCACAAGAAAAGTGCAACCAGTGAAGAACAAACACCATTGTAAATAAAACCCATATTTATTTTCTCTTTGGTACTATAACTATTTGCACATCGTTACAACACTGTATATATACATAATATGACATTTGAAATGTCTTTATTCTTTTGGAACTTCTGTGAGTGTAATGTTCACTGTAAATTTTTATAATTTATTTCACTTTTGTTTATTTCACTTGTTTTGGCAATGTTAACATATGTTTCCCATGATAATAAAGCCCTTTGAATTGAGGAGAGAGAGAGGCATATGGTAGACATATAGAAAGGTGAGAGATAGATGAAAGTACACAAGTTGATGGAGGATTGTTGTGGCTTTGCTCACGTGTCTAATCCCCCCCCCCCCCCCCCCCCCCCCAACAACCTTCTATAGCCACTGAGTTACGGGGGCCCAGCAACTAAGGGGGGAGGAATGGCACACAGTTGTCATGGTTCACCTTCCTTTAAACTAAGGTATCCATGGTGATTCCTTCTTGCAACACCTCTCTCTTGACTCTTTTTCTCTATATCTTCATCCTCTCTCTATATATTCATCCTCTCTCTATATATTCATCCTCTCTCTATTTCTTCATCCTCTCTCTATATATTCATCCTCTCTCTATTTCTTCATCCTCTCTCTATTTCTTCATCCTCTCTCTATTTCTTCATCCTCTCCCTATATCCTCTCTATATCTTCATCCTCTCCCTATATCCTCTCTGTACCTTCATCCTCTCCCTATATCCTCTCTGTATCTTCATCCTCTCCCTATATCCTCTCTATATCTTCATCCTCTCCATATATCCTCTCTATATCTTCATCCTCTCCCTATATCCTCTCTCTATCTTCATCCTCTCCCTATACCCTCTCTGTATCTTCATCCTCTCCCTATATCCTCTCTATATTTTCATCCTCTCCCTATATCCTCTCTATATCTTCCTCTCTCTATATCCTCTCTATATCTTCCTCTCTCTATATCATCCTCTCTCTATATCATCCTCTCTCTATTTCTTCATCCTCTCTCTATTTCTTCATCCTCTCCCTATATCCTCTCTATATCTTCATCCTCTCCCTATATCCTCTCTATATCTTCATCCTCTCCCTATATCCTCTCTATATCTTCATCCTCTCCCTATATCCTCTCTATATCTTCATCCTCTCCCCATATCCTCTCTATATCTTCATCCTCTCCCTATATCCTCTCTATATTTTCATCCTCTCCCTATATCCTCTCTATATCTTCCTCTCTCTATATCCTCTATATATCTTCCTCTCTCTATATCTTCCTCTCTCTATATCATCCTCTCTCTATATCATCCTCTCTCTATATCATCCTCTCTCTATATCTTCCTCTCTCTATATCTTCCTCTCTCTATATCATTCTCTCTCTATATCTTACTCTCTCTATATCTTCCTCTCTCTATATCATCCTCTCTCTATATCTTCCTCTCTCTATATCATCCTCTCTCTATATCTTCCTCTCTCTATATCATCCTCTCTCTATATCATCCTCTCTCTATATCATCCTCTCTCTATATCTTCCTCTCTCTATATCTTCCTCTCTCTATATCCTCTATATATCTTCCTCTCTCTATATCATCCTCTCTCTATATCATCCTCTCTCTATATCTTCCTCTCTCTATATCATCCTCTCTCTATATCATCCTCTCTCTATATCTTTCTCTCTCTATATCATCCTCTCTCTATATCATCCTCTCCCTATATCCTCTCTATTTCTTCCTCTCTCTATATCCTCTATATATCTTCCTCTCTCTATATCTTCCTCTCTCTATATCATCCTCTCTCTATATCATCCTCTCTCTATATCATCCTCTCTCTATATCTTCCTCTCTCTATATCATCCTCTCTCTATATCATCCTCTCTCTATATCATCCTCTCTCTATATCATCCTCTCTCTATATCTTCCTCTCTCTATATCCTCTATATATCTTCCTCTCTCTATATCATCCTCTCTCTATATCATCCTCTCTCTATATCTTCCTCTCTCTATATCATCCTCTCTCTATATCATCCTCTCTCTATATCATCCTCTCTCTATATCATCCTCTCTCTATATCTTCCTCTCTCTATATCATCCTCTCTCTATATCTTCCTCTCTCTATATCATCCTCTCTCTATATCATCCTCTCTCTATATCATCCTCTCTCTATATCTTCCTCTCTCTATATCATCCTCTCTCTATATCATCCTCTCTCTATATCATCATCTCCCTATATCCTCTCTATATCTTCCTCTCTATATATTCTCTCTATATCTTCATCCTCTCCCTATATCCTCTCTATATTTTCATCCTCTCCCTATATCCTCTCTATATCTTCCTCTCTCTATATCCTCTCTATATCTTCCTCTCTCTATATCATCCTCTCTCTATATCATCCTCTCTCTATATCTTCCTCTCTCTATATCATCCTATCCCTATATCCTCTCTATATTTTCATCCTCTCCCTATATCCTCTCTATATCATCCTCTCTCTATATCTTCCTCTCTCTATATCATCCTCTCCCTATATCCTCTCTATATCTTCATCCTCTCCCTATATCCTCTCTATATTTTCATCCTCTCCCTATATCCTCTCTATATCATCCTCTCTCTATATCTTCCTCTCTCTATATCATCCTCTCCCTATATCCTCTCTATATCTTCATCCTCTCCCTATATCCTCTCTATATCTACATCCTCTCTCTATATCTTCCTCTCTCTATATCATCCTCTCCCTATATCCTCTCTATATCTTCATCCTCTCCCTACATCCTCTCTATATCTACATCCTCTCTCTATATCTTCCTCTCTCTATATCATCCTCTCCCTATATCCTCTCTATATCTTCATCCTCTCCCTATATCCTCTCTATATCTACATCCTCTCTCTATATCATCCTCTCTCTATATCTTCCTCTCTCTATATCTACATCCTCTCTCTATATCTTCCTCTCTCTATATCATCCTCTCTCTATATCATCCTCTCTCTATATCTTCCTCTCTCTATATCATCCTCTCTCTATATCATCCTCTCTCTATATCTTCCTCTCTCTATATCATCCTCTCTCTATATCTTCCTCTCTCTATATCTTCCTCTCCCTATATCTTCCTCTCTCTATATCTTCCTCTCTCTATATCATCCTCTCCCTATATCCTCTCTATATCTTCATCCTCTCCCTATATCCTCTCTATATCTACATCCTCTCTCTATATCCTATATATATCTTCCTCTCTCTATATCTTCCTCTCTCTATATCATCCTCTCTCTATATCATCCTCTCTCTATATCTTCCTCTCTCTATATCATCCTCTCTCTATATCATCCTCTCTCTATATCTTCCTCTCTCTATATCATCCTCTCTCTATATCTTCCTCTCTCTATATCTTCCTCTCCCTATATCTTCCTCTCTCTATATCTTCCTCTCTCTATATCTTCCTCTCTCTATATCATCCTCTCCCTATATCCTCTCTATATATTCATCCTCTCCCTATATCCTCTCTATATCTACATCCTCTCTCTATATCCTCTATATATCTTCCTCTCTCTATATCTTCCTCTCTCTATATCATCCTCTCTCTATATCTTCCTCTCTCTATATCATCCTCTCTCTATATCTTCCTCTCTCTACATCATCCTCTCCCTATATCCTCTCTATATCTTCATCCTCTCCCTATATCCTCTCTATATCTACATCCTCTCTCTATATCATCCTCTCTCTATATCTTCCTCTCTCTATATCTACATCCTCTCTCTATATCTTCCTCTCTCTATATCATCCTCTCTCTATATCATCCTCTCTCTATATCTTCCTCTCTCTATATCATCCTCTCTCTATATCATCCTCTCTCTATATCTTCCTCTCTCTATATCATCCTCTCTCTATATCTTCCTCTCTCTATATCTTCCTCTCCTTATATCTTCCTCTCTCTATATCTTCCTCTCTCTATATCTACCTCTCTCTATATCATCCTCTCCCTATATCCTCTCTATATCTTCATCCTCTCCCTATATCCTCTCTATATCTACATCCTCTCTCTATATCCTCTATATATCTTCCTCTCTCTATATCTTCCTCTCTCTATATCATCCTCTCTCTATATCTTCCTCTCTCTATATCATCCTCTCTCTATATCTTCCTCTCTCTACATCATCCTCTCCCTATATCCTCTCTATATCTTCATCCTCTCCCTATATCCTCTCTATATCTACATCCTCTCTCTATATCATCCTCTCTCTATATCTTCCTCTCTCTATATCTACATCCTCTCTCTATATCTTCCTCTCTCTATATCATCCTCTCTCTATATCATCCTCTCTCTATATCTTCCTCTCTCTATATCATCCTCTCTCTATATCATCCTCTCTCTATATCTTCCTCTCTCTATATCATCCTCTCTCTATATCTTCCTCTCTCTATATCTTCCTCTCCTTATATCTTCCTCTCTCTATATCTTCCTCTCTCTATATCTTCCTCTCTCTATATCATCCTCTCCCTATATCCTCTCTATATCTTCATCCTCTCCCTATATCCTCTCTATATCTACATCCTCTCTCTATATCCTCTATATATCTTCCTCTCTCTATATCTTCCTCTCTCTATATCATCCTCTCTCTATATCTTCCTCTCTCTATATCATCCTCTCTCTATATCTTCCTCTCTCTATATCATCCTCTCCCTATATCCTCGCTATAGCTTCATCCTCTCCCTATATCCTCTCTATATCTACATCCTCTCTCTATATCATCCTCCCTCTATATCTTCCTCTCTCTATATCATCCTCTCCCTATATCCTCTCTATATCTTCATCCTCTCCCTATATCCTCTCTATATCTACATCCTCTCTTTATATCATCCTCTCTCTATATCTTCCTCTCTCTATATCTTCCTCTCTCTATATCTTCCTCTCTCTATATCTTCCTCTCTCTATATCATCCTCTCTCTATATCATCCTCTCTCTATATCTTCCTCTCTCTATATCATCCTCTCTCTATATCATCCTCTCTCTATATCTTCCTCTCTCTATATCTTCCTCTCTCTATATCATCCTCTCTCTATATCTTCCTCTCTCTATATCTTCCTCTCTCTATATCTTCCTCTCTCTATATCTTCCTCTCTCTATGTCTTCCTCTCTCTATATCTCCCTCTCTCTATATCTTCCTCTCTCTATATCATCCTCTCTCTATATCTTCCTCTCTCTATATCATCCTCTCTCTATATCATCCTCTCTCTATATCTTCCTCTTTCTTACAGTCTATTCATTCGTCCCTTTCTTTCACGTATATTATTTTTCTCTTAATTGCCCTGTATCCTCCTGACCACCCCCTCTCCTCCTCTTCCTCCCTCTCACATCTTCCTCATACTCTCCTGCCCCTCTTCTCTCTCTCCTCCTCCTCCCTCTCTCATCCTCATCTTCCTCCCCCTCTTCGGCCTCTCATTCCGTGGTGAAAAGGTGTTCCTGTCTGTTATGTTGCAGGTGGTTCCTAACGAGCTGCATTGATGAGGTGATTAGCACAGAAACATGCTGAAGAGGAGAGAAAAGTGGAGAGGATAAGATGAGAGGACAGAGAATGAGAAGAGGGGAGAGAGGAGAGAAAAGTGGAGAGGATAAGATGAGAGGACAGAGAATGAGAAGAGGGGAGAGAGGAGAGAAAAGTGGAGAGGATAAGATGAGAGGACAGAGAATGAGAAGAGTGGAGAGAGGAGAGAAAAGTGGAGAGGATAAGATGAGAGGACAGAGAATGAGAAGAGGGGAGAGAGGAGAGAAAAGAAAGATGTAGAGGAAAGGAGAGGAGGAGGAAAGGCAAGGCAAGGGGAGGAGGAGTAGAAGGAGTAGAAGGAACGAGAGAAGAGAGGAGAGGAGAGAGAGGATAAGAGAGGAGAGGAAATGAGAAGAGGGGAGGAGACGAGAAGGGAAAGGAGAGGAGGAGGAAAGGAAAGGAAAGGAAAGGAGGAGTAGAAGGAGTAGAAGGAACGAGAGAAGAGGAAAGGGGGAGAAATAAAAAGGATATGAGAGGAGAAGGGAGGGTGTTAGAACCGATTTGGACATATTTGTATAAAAGACTGAACATACCGAGCTCCATGTACATTTGTGTAAATATATTAAATATTAATGTACATGATGAAATATTAGGTACCTTTATGATGTATATTTATTTACCTGATTGAGAGATATTCATTTGTTATTAGTGATAAAGGCAGGAAGTTGGGCCTTCGGGGGGGGGGGGTCCTTGCTAGATGCGGGAGCGGTATAGTTTTTTGACCATACAGACATAAAGACAGGTCATAATATGTATTTTCCATATCAAGTATTCTATGCTTTAAGTTGATTGGAGAATAATTTCTTTGTTAGATATAAGAAGAATAAACATTTGTGTTGCACCATATCCCTGGATGTCATTGAATGTTTGGCCGTTTGGAAACCTTGAGTGGGGACTGTATGCGTACCAAACAACCCCGCTTCAGGCTTGGGCAGTGGCTGTGGTAAAGACACACCACTACAGAGGGGAAGGAGAGGAAGAGAGAGGAGAGGGAGCAGGGGAGGGGAGAGAACTTTTGATGTGCTGTTTGATGGGAGGAGGACATGAGGGGTGTGTTTCAGTCGACTGCAGGGGACTTGATGTCTTTTCACAGTGCCACACAGACATGCTCATTCTGTACCTCATTACCTGCAGTGAGTCACCTATGCACACTTACCCTTTCACTAAAGAACATCCCAGCTGGTTTAATGCCTGCAAAATGCTATGGCAGATCTGGGAATAGATTTCCTATATATTCCCCTTATCTTTCCAGTCAGTGAGCATTATGATGTCAATTATAATGGAAACCCTGTTTTTCTCTCCTTGTTGACCATGTCCATATGATGCTGCCTTTTTAGTGTTATCTGTTCGTCTGTGCAGTCTCCAGACAGTCTCTATGTGTTCTTAATAATCCTATCTATTCCTCGTCTATTCATCCAAGTCTCCTCTCCTCTCCTCTCCTCTCCTCTCCTCTCCTCTCCTCTCCTCTCCTCTCCTCTCCTCTCCTCTTCTCTCCTCTCCTCTCCTCTCCTCTCCTCTCCTCTCCTCTCCTCTCCTCTCCACTCCTCTCCTCTCCTCTAATCTCATATCCTCTCCTCCTCCACCCCTGCTCTCCTCTCCTCCACCTCTACTCTCCTCCTCCTCTCCTCCTCCACATAACTTTATCACATTCACTCATTCCACAGTGTGCTTCAGGCTATTCCTCTCTACCTGTCTCTACCTCTCAAACTGTCTCTACCTGTTTCTACCGGTCTCTACCTCTCTACCTGTCTCAACCTCTCCAAATGTCTCTACCTCTCTACCTGTCTCTACCTCTCTACCTGTCTCTACCTCTCTACTTGTCTCAACCTCTCTACCTGTTTCTACCTCTCTACCTGTCTCTACCTCTCCACCTGTCTCAACCTCTCTACCTCTCTACCTGTTTCTATCTCTCTACCTGTCTCTACATCTCCATTTTTCTCTACCTCTCCACCTGTTTCTACCTCTCTACCTGTCTCTACCTCTCCACTTGTCTCTACTTCTCCACCTGTCTCTACCTCTCCACCTGTCTCAACCTCTCTAGCTGTCTCAACCTCTCCACCTGTTTCTACCTCTCTACCTCTCTACCTGTCTCAACCTCTCTACCTGTCTCTACCTCTCTACCTGTCTCTACCTCTCTATCTGTCTCTACCTCTCTACCTGTCTCAACCTCTCTACCTGTCTCTACCTCTCCACCTGTCTCTACCTCTCTACCTGTCTCAAACTCTCTACCTGTCTCTACCTCTCTACCAGTCTCTACCGCTCTACCTGTCTCTACCTCTCCACCTGTCTCAACCTCTCTACCTCTCTACCTGTCTCTACCTCTCCACCTGTCTCAACCTCTCTAGCTGTCTCAACCTCTCCACCTGTTTCTACCTCTCTACCTCTCTACCTGTCTCTACCTGTCTCTACCTCTCTACCTGTCTATCTGTCTCTACCTCTCCATCTGTCTCTACCTGTCTCTACCTCTCTACCTGTCTCTACCTCTCCATCTGTCTCTACCTGTCTCTACCTCTACCTGTTTCTACCTCTCTACCTCTCTACCTGTCTCTACCTGTCTCTACCTCTCTACCTGTCTCTACCTCTCCATCTGTCTCTACCTCTCCACCTGTTTCTACCTGTCGGCCTGTCTCTACCTCTCCACCTGTCTCTACCTCTCTACCTGTCTCTACCTCTCTACCTGTCTCTACCTCTCCACCTGTCTCAACCTCTCTAGCTGTCTCAACCTCTCCACCTGTTTCTACCTCTCTACTTCTATACCTGTCTCAACCTCTCTACCTGTCTCTACCTCTCTACCTGTCTCTACCTCTTTACCTGTTTCTACCTCTCTACCTCTCCACCTGTCTCTACCTCTCTACCTGTCTCTACCTCTCTAATTGTCTCTACCTCTCTACCTCTCTACCTGTCTCTACCTCTCTAATTGTCTCTACCTCTCTACCTCTCTACCTGTCTCTACCTCTCTACCTGTCTCTACCTCTCTACCTGTCTCTACCTCTCTAATTGTCTTTACCTCTCTACCTGTCTCTACCTCTCCATCTGTCTCTACCTCTCCACCTGTTTCTACCTGTCGGCCTGTCTCTACCTCTCTACCTGTCTCTACCTCTCTACCTGTCTCTACCTCTCCACCTGTCTCAACCTCTCTACCTGTCTCTACCTATCTACCTGTCTCTACCTCTCCACCTGTTTCTACCTCTCTACCTCTCCACCTGTCTCTACCTCTCTACCTGTCTCTACCTCTCTACCTGTCTCTACCTCTCCACCTGTTTCTACCTCTCTACCTCTCCACCTGTCTCTACCTCTCTACCTCTCTAATTGTCTCTACCTCTCTACCTCTCTACCTGTCTCTACCTCTCTAATTGTCTCTACCTCGCTACCTCTCCACCTGTCTCTACCTCTCTACCTGTCTCTACCTCTCTACCTGTCTCTACCTCTCTACCTGTCTCTACCTCTTTAATTGTCTTTACCTCTCTACCTCTCTACCTGTCTCTACCTCTCTACCTGTCTCTACCTCTCTAATTGTCTCTACCTCTCCACCTGTCTCTACCTCTCTACCTCTCCACCTGTCTATCCCTTCTATACATCCCCCCTTTACCTCCCTCTCTCTGTCTGTCTCTCTCCCCCTCTGTTTATCTTTCTCTCCTCCTGTCCGCCCCCCCCCACCCCCCCACCTCTCCCTCTCTGTATGTGTGTATGTGTGTGTGTGTGAGTGTTTGAGTGTGTGTCACCTTGGCTCTGTCTGACTCATCGCTGTTAGGGGTGCTGCGTGTGTACGACAGCGGGCTTTGTGTGTGTGTGTGTGTGTGTGTGTGTGTGTGTGTGTGTGTGTGTGTGTGTGTGTGTGAGGGACGCAGTGTGACGCAGTCTCTGACGTAGGGGCAGTGAGAGGGGGAGGCATCGAGCTGAGCTTTAGAGACTGTTTCACCACTTAAAGGAATGAAGAAGACCTCCTACTAGAGACCTATTGTCTGGGGAAAGGAACGCCTCCCATCATTTCTAAAAGAAAGGGTGCTATAACAAAAAAGATGTTCAACTTCTCCCTTCATAGGGGACCCTAATAAAATATATATATATATAAACCGAGTGGTTTCAGCCCTGAATGCTGATTGGCTGAAAGCCGTGGTATATTTAAGCAAAAAAGCCTGAGGGGTGTGTGGTATATGGCCAATATAACACGGCTAAGGGCTGTTCTTCTGCACGACACAACGCGGAGTGCCTGGATACAGACCTTAGCCGTGGTATACTGACCATATACCACAATCCCCCAAGGTGCCTTATTGCTATTATAAACTGGTTACCAACGTAGTTAGAGCAGTAAAAATAACTGTTTTGTCATACCCCTGGTATACGGTCTGATATACCACAGGTGTCAGCCAATCAGCATTCAGGGCTCAGTTTGTAACCACCCAGTTTGTAACAGACCGTATACCACGGGTATGACAAAATAAAAACTTTTTACTGCTCTAATGACGTTGGTAATCAGTTTATAATATCAATAAGGCACCTCGGGGGTTTGTGGGGCCCAGTTTATAATATCAACAAGGCACCTCGGGGTTTGTGGGGCCCAGTTTATAATATCAATAAGGCACCTCGGGGGTTTGTGGGGCCCAGTTTATAATATCAATAAGGCACCTCGGGGGTTTGTGGGGCCCAGTTTATAATATCAACAAGGCACCTCGGGGTTTGTGGGGCCCAGTTTATAATATCAATAAGGCACCTCGGGGGTTTGTGGGGCCCAGTTTATAATATCAACAAAGCACCTCGGGGTTTGTGGGGCCCAGTTTATATAATCAATAAGGCACCTCGGGGGTTTGTGGGGCCCAGTTTATAATATCAATAAGGCACCTCGGGGGTTTGTGGGGCCCAGTTTATAATATCAACAAGGCACCTCGGGGGTTTGTGGGGCCCAGTTTATAATATCAATAAGGCACCTCGGGGGTTTGTGGGGCCCAGTTTATAATATCAACAAGGCACCTCAGGGTTTGTGGGGCCCAGTTTATAATATCAATAAGGCACCTCGGGGTTTGTGGGGCCCAGTTTATAATATCAACAAGGCACCTCGGGGGTTTGTGGGGCCCAGTTTATAATATCAATAAGGCACCTCGGGGTTTGTGGGGCCCAGTTTATAATATCAATAAGGCACCTCGGGGGTTTGTGGGGCCCAGTTTATAATATCAACAAGGCACCTCGGGGGTTTGTGGGGCCCAGTTTATAATATCAACAAGGCACCTTGGGGGTTTGTGGGGCCCAGTTTATAATATCAACAAGGCACCTCGGGGTTTGTGGGGCCCAGTTTATAATATCAACAAGGCACCTCGGGGTTTGTGGGGCCCAGTTTATAATATCAATAAGGCACCTCGGGGGTTTGTGGGGCCCAGTTTATAATATCAACAAGGCACCTCGGGGTTTGTGGGGCCCAGTTTATTATATCAATAAGGCACCTCGGGGTTTGTGGGGCCCAGTTTATAATATCAACAAGGCACCTCGGGGGTTTGTGGGGCCCAGTTTATAATATCAACAAGGCACCTCGGGGGTTTGTGGGGCCCAGTTTATAATATCAACAAGGCACCTCGGGGGTTTGTGGGGCCCAGTTTATAATATCAACAAGGCACCTCGGGGGTTTGTGGGGCCCAGTTTATAATATCAATAAGGCACCTCGGGGGTTTGTGGGGCCCAGCTTATAATATCAACAAGGCACCTCGGGGTTTGTGGGGCCCAGTTTATAATATCAATAAGGCACCTCGGGGGTTTGTGGGGCCCAGTTTATAATATCAACAAGGCACCTCGGGGTTTGTGGGGCCCAGTTTATAATATCAATAAAGCACCTCGGGGTTTGTGGGGCCCAGTTTATAATATCAACAAGGCACCTCGGGGGTTTGTGGGGCCCAGTTTATAATATCAACAAGGCACCTCGGGGGTTTGTGGGGCCCAGTTTATAATATCAACAAGGCACCTCGGGGGTTTGTGGGGCCCAGTTTATAATATCAACAAGGCACCTCGGGGGTTTGTGGGGCCCAGTTTATAATATCAATAAGGCACCTCGGGGGTTTGTGGGGCCCAGTTTATAATATCAACAAGGCACCTCGGGGGTTTGTGGGGCCCAGTTTATAATATCAACAAGGCACCTCGGGGTTTGTGGGGCCCAGTTTATAATATCAATAAGGCACCTCGGGGGTTTGTGGGGCCCAGTTTATAATATCAACAAGGCACCTCGGGGGTTTGTGGGGCCCAGTTTATAATATCAATAAGGCACCTCGGGGTTTGTGGGGCCCAGTTTATAATATCAATAAGGCACCTCGGGGTTTGTGGGGCCCAGTTTATAATATCAACAAGGCACCTCGGGGGTTTGTGGGGCCCAGTTTATAATATCAATAAGGCACCTCGGGGTTTGTGGGGCCCAGTTTATAATATCAATAAGGCACCTCGGGGGTTTGTGGGGCCCAGTTTATAATATCAACAAGGCACCTCGGGGGTTTGTGGGGCCCAGTTTATAATATCAACAAGGCACCTTGGGGGTTTGTGGGGCCCAGTTTATAATATCAACAAGGCACCTCGGGGTTTGTGGGGCCCAGTTTATAATATCAACAAGGCACCTCGGGGGTTTGTGGGGCCCAGTTTATAATATCAACAAGGCACCTCGGGGGTTTGTGGGGCCCAGTTTATAATATCAATAAGGCACCTCGGGGGTTTGTGGGGCCCAGTTTATAATATCAACAAGGCACCTCGGGGGTTTGTGGGGCCCAGTTTATAATATCAACAAGGCACCTCGGGGTTTGTGGGGCCCAGTTTATAATATCAACAAGGCACCTCGGGGGTTTGTGGGGCCCAGTTTATAATATCAACAAGGCACCTCGGGGGTTTGTGGGGCCCAGTTTATAATATCAACAAGGCACCTCGGGGGTTTGTGGGGCCCAGTTTATAATATCAACAAGGCACCTCGGGGGTTTGTGGGGCCCAGTTTATAATATCAACAAGGCACCTCGGGGGTTTGTGGGGCCCAGTTTATAATATCAACAAGGCACCTTGGGGGTTTGTGGGGCCCAGTTTATAATATCAACAAGGCACCTCAGGGTTTGTGGGGCCCAGTTTATAATATCAACAAGGCACCTCGGGGTTTGTGGGGCCCAGTTTATAATATCAACAAGGCACCTCGGGGGTTTGTGGGGCCCAGTTTATAATATCAACAAGGCACCTCGGGGGTTTGTGGGGCCCAGTTTATAATATCAATAAGGCACCTCGGGGGTTTGTGGGGCCCAGTTTATAATATCCTGTAATATAATATAATGTTCTGTATCTGTGAGTGAAGTCCATTGTTCTGTATCTGTGAGTGAAGTCCATTGTTCTGTATCTGTGAGTGAAGTCCATTGTTCTGTATCTGTGAGTGAAGTCCATTGTTCTGTATCTGTGAGTGAAGTCCATTGTTCTGTATCTGTGAGTGAAGTCCATTGTTCTGTATCTGTGAGTGAAGTCCATTGTTCTGTATCTGTAAGTGAAGTCCATTGTTCTGTATCTGTGAGTGAAGTCCATTGTTCTGTATCTGTGAGTTAAGTCCATTGTTCTGTATCTGTGAGTGAAGTCCATTGTTCTGTATCTGTGAGTGAAGTCCATTGTTCTGTATCTGTGAGTGAAGTCCATTGTTCTGTATCTGTGAGTGAAGTCCATTGTTCTGTATCTGTGAGTGAAGTCCATTGTTCTGTATCTGTGAGTGAAGTCCATTGTTCTGTATCTGTGAGTGAAGTCCATTGTTCTATATCTGTGAGTGAAGTCCATTGTTCTGTATCTGTAAGTGAAGTCCATTGTTCTGTATCTGTGAGTGAAGTCCATTGTTCTGTATCTGTAAGTGAAGTCCATTGTTCTGTATCTGTGAGTGAAGTCCATTGTTCTGTATCTGTGAGTGAAGTCCATTGTTCTGTATCTGTGAGTGAAGTCCATTGTTCTGTATCTGTGAGTGAAGTCCATTGTTCTGTATCTGTGAGTGAAGTCCATTGTTCTGTATCTGTGAGTGAAGTCCATTGTTCTGTATCTGTGAGTGAAGTCCATTGTTCTGTATCTGTGAGTGAAGTCCATTGTTCTGTATCTGTGAGTGAAGTCCATTGTTCTGTATCTGTGAGTGAAGTCCATTGTTCTGTATCTGTGAGTGAAGTCCATTGTTCTGTATCTGTGAGTGAAGTCCATTGTTCTGTATCTGTGAGTGAAGTCCATTGTTCTGTATCTGTGAGTGAAGTCCATTGTTCTGTATCTGTGAGTGAAGTCCATTGTTCTGTATCTGTGAGTGAAGTCCATTGTTCTGTATCTGTGAGTGAAGTCCATTGTTCTGTATCTGTGAGTGAAGTCCATTGTTCTGTATCTGTGAGTGAAGTCCATTGTTCTGTATCTGTGAGTGAAGTCCATTGTTCTGTATCTGTAAGTGAAGTCCATTGTTCTGTATCTGTAAGTGAAGTCCATTGTTCTGTATCTGTAAGTGAAGTCCATTGTTCTGTATCTATAAGTGAAGTCCATTGTTCTGTATCTATAAGTGAAGTCCATTGTTCTGTATCTGTAAGTGAAGTCCATTGTTCTGTATCTTATCAGTCAATCAAATGTACACTACCAGTCAGAAGTTTTAGAACACCTACTCATTCAAGGTTCTTTCTTTATTGTTACTATTTTCTACATTGTAGAATAATAGTGAAAACATCAAAACTATGAAATAACACATATGGAATCATGTAGTAACCAAAAAAAGTGTTAAACAAATCAAAATGTATTTTATGTTTGTGATTCTTCAAATAGCCACCAGTTGCCTTGATGGCAGCTTTGCACACTCTTGGCATTCTCTCAACCAGTTTCATGAGGTAGTTACCTGGAATGCATTTCAATTAACAGGTGTGCCTTCTTAAAAGTTAATTTGTGGAATTTCTTTCCCTCTTAATCAGTTGTGTTGTGACAAGGTACGGGTGGTGTACAGAAGTTAGCCCAATATGGTAAAATACCAAGTCCATATTATGGCAAGAACAGCTAAAATCAGCAAAGAGAAACAAAGAGAAACAACAGTCCATCATTACTTTAAGACATGAAGTTCAGTCAATGCGGAACATTTCAAGAACTTTAAAAGTTTCTTCAAGTGCAGTCGCAAAACCATCAACGCTATGATGAAACTGGCTCTCATGAGGACCACCACAGGAAAGGAAGACCCAGTTACCTCAGCTGCAGAGGATAAGTTAATTAGAGTTACCAGCCTCAGAAATTGCAGCCCAAATAAATGCTTCACAGAGTTCAAGTAACAGACACATTTCAACATCAACTGTTCAGATGAGACTATGTGAATCAGGCCTTCAGGGTCAATTTGCTGCAAAGAAACCACTACTAAAGGACATCAATAAGAAGAAGAGACTTGCTTGGGCCAAGAAACACGAGCAATGGATATTAGACCGGTGGAAATCTGTCCTTTGGTCTGATGAGTCCAAATTTGAGATTTTTGGTTCCAACCACTGTGTCTTTGAGACACAGAGTAGGTGAACGGATGATCTCTGCATGTGTGGTTCCAACCACTGTGTCTTTGAGACGCAGAGTAGGTGAACGGATGATCTCTGCATGTGTGGTTCCAACCACTGTGTCTTTGAGACGCAGAGTAGGTGAACGGATGATCTCTGCATGTGTGGTTCCAACCACTGTGTCTTTGAGACGCAGAGTAGGTGAACGGATGATCTCTGCATGTGTGGTTCCAACCGTAAAGCATGTAGGAGGACGTGTGACGGTGCTTTGCTGGTGACACTGTCTGGTATTTATTTAGAATTCAAGGCTCATTTAACCAGCATGGCTACCACAGAATTCTGCAGCGATAAGCCATCCCATCTGGTTTTGGCTTAATGGGACTATCATTTGTTTTTCAACAGGACAATGACCCAACACATCCAGGCTGTGTAAGGGCTATTTGACCAAGAAGGAGAGTGATGGTGTGCTGCATCAGATGACTGTGGCTCTGCCTGCGGCTATGGAACCCTGACCTGTTCACCGGACGTGCTACCTGTCCCAGACCTGCTGTTTTCAACTCTCTAGAGACAGCAGGAGTGGTAGAGATACTGTTAATGATCGGCTATGAAAAGCCAACTGACATTTACTCCTGAGGTGCTGACCTGTTGTACCCTCTACAACCACTGTGATTATTATTATTTGACCCTGCTGGTTATCTATGAACATTTGAACATCTTGGCCATGTTCTGTTATAATCTCCACCCGGCACAGCCAGAAGAGGACTGGCCACCCTTCATTGCCTGGTTCCTCTCTAGGTTTCTTCCTAGGTTCATGCCTTTCTAGGGAGTTTTTCCTAGCTACCATGCTTCCACACCTGCATTGCTTGCTATTTGTTTTTTTTTGCTGGGTTTCTGTACAGCACTTTGAGACATCAGCTCATGTAGAAGGGCTTTATAAATACATTTGATTGATTGATGACTTGGCCTCCACAATCCCCCGACCTCAACCAAATTGAGATGGTTTGGGATGAGTCAGATCACAGAGCGAAGGAAAAGCAGCCAACAAGTGCTCAGCATATGTGGGAACTCCTTCAAGACTGTTGGAAAAACATTCCAGGTGAAGCTGGTTGAGAAAATGCCAAGAGTGTGCAATGCTGTCATCAAGGCAAAGGGTGGCTACCTTGAAGAATCTCCAATATAAAATATGTTTTGATTTATTTAACACTTTTTTGGTTACTACATGTGTTATTTCATAGTTTTGATGTCTTCTCTATTATTCTACAATGTAGAAATAAAGAAAAACCCTTGAATGAGTAGGTGTTCTAAAACTTTGGACCGGTAGTGTATCTATAAAGCCTTTTTTTTTACATCAGCAGATGTCACAAAGTGCAAATAGATTAGTTATTAAAGGGCACTTGGTTCACTTGGTCAGAACTGTCAGACTTAGGTTACGCATACATACTGTTGATTACATCTCAGACTTTGGATAACAAGCAAAAGTGTGTATTTTTACACATCTTAGGACATACAGTTCAGTGTATTCTACCCGTTTCGCTCTGTAATGATATTCATGGGTTAAAGTTTCTGCCTGACTAATGGCCTCGGTACGCAGAGATCACAGCACACTGTGGGAGGTGCTTTGTTCTTTACAGTTCACCATCTCTCTCTCTCTCCATCTCTCCCTCTCTCCATCCCCCCATCTCTCCCTCTCTCCATTCCCCCCATCTCTCCCTCTCTCCATCCCCCATCTCTCCCTCTCTCCATATCTCCATCCCCCATCCCCCCATCTCTCCCTCTCTCCATCCCCCCATATCTCCCTCTCTCCACCCCCCCATCCCCCCATCTCTCCATCTCTCCATCCCCCCATCTCTCCCTCTCTCCATCCCCCATCTCTCCATCTCTCCCTCTCTCCTTTAACACAGTGTGAGGTTGTGGAGGCGTTGTTCTGGAGAAGAGTCAACGATGGTCAGAAATGTGATAGTGTTGAAAATGCCAGGGTTTGACCATACTGAATATAGAGCTCATTAGACTATGGACACCTGCCTGTGTGTGTGTAGCTGTATGTGTGTAGCAGTGATTGTGTGTGTGTGTGTGTGTGTGTGTGTGTGTGTGTGTGTGTGTGTGTGTGTGTGTGTGTGTGTGTGTGTGTGTGTGTGTGTGTGTGTGTGTCTGCATGCGCATGTGACAACACACCAGGAAAGAAGAAAACTTACACACATGAAATCAGACGGAAATGGACAGACAGATGAACACACACACACACACACACACACACACACACACACACACACACACACACACACACACACACACACACACACACACACACACACACACACACACACACACACACACACACAAAAGCACACACACACACACACACACACACACACACACACACACACACACACACACACACACACACACACACACACACATATATATGCTCTCAAGTGCACAAATCTGCACACACGCACGTCAGCTTTCTGAGTCATCAAACCAGCAGCAGTCTGCCACACCCCGATCCATGTCTGGATCTGTTATTGTGGTGATATTTTAAAAACAGCCCCCCTCCCCACTCCCTCCTCTTTCTCTCCTACCTCTCCACCCTTTCTTCCCAGCCCATCCCTCCTCTTCCTCTCCCACCTCTCCACCCTTTCTTCCCAGCCCATCCCTCCTCTTCCTCTCCTACCTCTCCACCCTTTCTTCCCAGCCCATCCCTCCTCTTCCTCTCCTACCTCTCCACCCTTTCTTCCCAGCCCATCCCTCCTCTTCATCTCCTACCTCTCCTACCTCTCCACCCTTTCTTCCCAACCCATCCCTCCTCTTCCTCTCCTACCTCTCCTACCTCTCCACCCTTTCTTCCCAGCCCATCCCTCCTCTTCCTCTCCTACCTCTCCACCCTTTCTTCCCAGCCCATCCATCCTCTTCCTCTCCTACCTCTCCACCCTTTCTTCCCAGCCCATCCCTCCTCTTCCTCTCCTACCTCTCCACCCTTTCTTCCCAACCCATCCCTCCTCCTCCTCTCCTACCTCTCCACCCTTTCTTCCCAGCCCATCCCTCCTCTTCCTCTCCTACCTCTCCTACCTCTCCACCCTTTCTTCCCAGCCCATCCCTCGCTCTCCCTCTTTCCTTGTCTTCCTTACGTTCTCTTTCTTTCTCACTCCCTTGTTTTTCTTAGTCTTTTCCTCTCCCTCTCACTCTTTCTGTGATGATACAACTCGGGCTGTCTCCCAAAGCGTTTGCCCCTGTGCCTCCCCCTCTGCGTCCCCTAACTCCCCCCTCTACCTCCCCCGCACTCATTCTATAAATACCCAGCACCGGTGAGTCATCGGCCAGACGTATCAGTCGCTCTCTCTCTCTCCCTCTCTCTCTCTCTCTCTCTCTCTCTCTCTCTCTCTCTCTCTCTCCCTCTCTCTCTGTCTCTCTCTCTCTCTCTCTCTCTCTCCTGGGTCTCTCTCATTAATGACCTCACACATGCAGCCAACCTTCACCTCAACCTACACACAGCGTGAAACACAGCTCAGCCCAGCCAACACAACACAGTACAGCTCAGCCCAGCCAACACAACACAGTACAGCTCAGCCCAGCCAACAATACACAACACAGCTCAGCCCAGCCAACACTACACAACACAACACAGCTCAGCTCAGCCCAGCCAACACTACGCAACACAACACAGTACAGCTCAGCCCAGCCAACACTACACAACACAGCTCAGCCCAGCCAACACTACACAACACAGCTCCGCCCAGCCAACACTACACAACACAGCTCCGCCCAGCCAACACAACACAGTACAGCTCAGCACAGCCAACACAACACAGCTCAGCCAACACAACACAACAACACAATACAGCTCAGCCCATCCAACACAGCACAGCTCAGCCCAGCCAACACAACACAGCTCAGCCCAGCCAACACAACACAACACAGCACAGTGAAAAACAGTACAGTAGAGTGCCGGCTCCAGCCCAGTACAGACTAACACAGACCCAGTATAGACTAACACAGCCCAGTACAGACTAACACAGCCCAGTACAGACTAACACAGCCCAGTACAGACTAACACAGCCCAGTACAGACTAACACAGCCCAGTATAGACTAACACAGCCCAGTACAGACTAACACAGCCCAGTACAGACTAACACAGACCCAGTATAGACTAACACAGACCCAGTATAGACTACACAGCCCAGTAGAGACTAGCACAGCCCAGTATAGACTAACACAGCCCAGTATAGACTAACACAGCCCCAGCACAGCCCAGTATAGACTAACACAGCCCCAGCACAGCACAGTATAGACTAACACAGCCCCAGCACAGCACAGCCCAGTATAGACTAACACAGCCCAGTTTAGACTAACACAGCCCAGTATAGACTAACACAGCCCTGTACAGACTAACACAGACCCAGTATAGACTAACACAACCCAGTATAGACTAACACAGCCCCAGCACAGCCTTGAAAGTGTGAGCCAGGCTGTGGGTGTCTTGTCTGATTGTGAGAACAAACAACAAAAGTATTTGAACTCTGTTGAGAGTGTGGGCTGAGCATTGTGATTGAAGGAGATTGAAGGAGAGAGAGAGAGAGAGAGAGAGAGATGGGAGGAGAGAGACAAGTAGGTGCGAGACAAGCTTCCATGCACATGCGTACACACACACGCACACACACAGATACACACACACTCCTCTATGTGTGTGCGTCAGAGGGTCAGTGGGCCAATACAGAATGTGTTTGAGCGGTGAGACAGGTCTGAAGGAGGAACAGTCAGGGAGACAGGTCTGAAGTGGGGACAGTCAGGGAGAGGTCTGAAGGGGGACAGTCAGAGGAGATCAGGTCTGAAGGAGGGACAGTCAGAGGAGATCAGGTCTGAAGGAGGGACAGTCAGAGGAGATCAGGTCTGAAGGAGGGACAGTCAGGGGAGATCAGGTCTGAAGGGGGACAGTCAGGGGAGATCAGGTCTGAAGGGGGACAGTCAGGGGAGATCAGGTCTGAAGGGGGACAGTCAGGGGAGATCAGGTCTGAAGGAGGGACAGTCAGGGGAGATCAGGTCTGAAGGGGGACAGTCAGGGGAGATCAGGTCTGAAGGGGGACAGTCAGAGGAGAGGTCTGAAGGAGGGACAGTCAGGGAGACAGGTCTGAAGGAGGGACAGTCAGGGAGACAGGTCTGAAAGAGGGACAGTCAGAGGAGAGGTCTGAAGGATGCACAGTCAGGGGAGATCAGGTCTGAAGGAGGGACAGTCAGGGGAGATCAGGTCTGAAGGAGGGACAGTCAGATGAGAGGTCTGAAGGAGGGACAGTCAGGGGAGAGGTCTGAAGGAGGGACAGTCAGGGAGACAAGTCTGAAGGAGGGACAGTCAGGGGAGACGGGTCTGAAGGGGGAGAGGTCTGAAGGAGGGACAGTCAGGGGAGAGGTCTGAAGGAGGGACAGTCAGAGGAGATCAGGTCTGAAGGGGGACAGTCAGTGGAGAGGGGTCTGAAGGGGGACAGTCAGGGGAGAGGTCTGAAGGAGGGACAGTCAGGGGAGATCAGGTCTGAAGGAGGGACAGTCAGGGAGACAAGTCTGAAGGAGGGACAGTCAGGGGAGACGGGTCTGAAGGGGGAGAGGTCTGAAGGAGGGACAGTCAGGGGAGAGGTCTGAAGGAGGGACAGTCAGAGGAGATCAGGTCTGAAGGGGGACAGTCAGTGGAGAGGGGTCTGAAGGGGGACAGTCAGGGGAGAGGTCTGAAGGAGGGACAGTCAGGGGAGGTCAGGTCTGAAGGAGGGACAGTCAGGGGAGAGGTCTGAAGGAGGGACAGTCAGGGAGACAGGTCTGAAGGGGGACAGTCAGGGGAGAGGTCTGAAGGAGGGACAGTCAGAGGAGACAGGTCTGAAGGAGGGACAGTCAGAGGAGAGGTCTGAAGGAGGGACAGTCAGGGAGACAGGTCTGAAGGAGGGACAGTCAGGGGAGACAGGTCTGAAGGGGGATAATAACGATAAAGATAATGATAATGATAAAGATAATAATGATATCCCCAGTATTGCATCTCCATTATTTTGGCACCGTACATGTGTTTGCATATGTAGCCTATGTATTGGAATGATCCTGATATTCATGAAGGGTTGATCCAGGCCTTGATAGAATCGAACTACAATGTTACTGGTCTACCGGGGATGTTGGGAATTGACTTCCTGTGCGTTGGAGTGGAAGGCTTTTGTTTACTATAGCTCAAAGGAATGACTGTGAGGGTGTTATGAGTGATATGAGGTTGCAGTGAAGTCAACGGAATATGTAATGAGGAAAACCTGGAACGATTTGTTCTGTCCACGTCAATTCATCAGGCATCACACAGTCATCTCCAAATGTGAGACACTCACCACAGACACACACACACACACACACACACACACACACACACACACACACACACACACACACACACCCTCGCTCCTGGCCTTCGTTGCCATAGAAACGCTGGCTTTGAGACATGATTCTAATCAAGCCATGGTGTTAGTCACTCTTTGTGTTTGTGGTAGAAAGTGCAGGTGTTAAACATACTGTACACAAAGAGACACAGTTCAAAATCATTCTCATTCTAAGGGCATTTCCACATTCACAAGAATCTGAATGATCCACACCCCATAGCAACTATGAATTAAACGAAATTAACACATACAAATATGGGATTTTTTCTTTAGACCAATCACAAAGTTTGACTTTCATGATATAATTTCTCAAAGCCAAATTACAAAGGAATAAGGAAAGAGACTCCTGCACATAGCTGATGATGTCACAATGCCAGTAAGCCACAAAAAAAATAGAAGAAAAAAGACCCCAAAAACAAGCTGATAACAAAGATGTAATAGGTTTAAATGAAATAGGTTTAAATGAGGTATTACATCTGTACAACTGGTATATCTTCCTGAACGTTGATCAAATTAACCCCTCCCCTCCCAACATAGTTACAGTATGAGAAACAATAAGTAGCCTTGAGCCAGAACGGCTCTTTGGAGCAGGAGCCTACGTATCTCCTGTTTCTGCAGCGTGAGCCATCTTATATCTCCTGTTTCTGCAGCATGAGGCAGCTTACTGTACAAGTACACCACCTGGACAGGATGCTAGTCTATCGCTAAGCCTGAGCAACAATAGGAGTGGTCAAATTAGCACGTACACCACACTGTCTCTTGTCCTTAGGTACATCAGTAGTTTAGGTGTATGACAACACAACTAAGAAATGTACAGATGTAGGATCTTCATTTGAACAGTTTCTTACAGTAGGAAAAGAATCCTGCAGCAATAGAACGTTTGAATTATTATGTGGAATATAATACATTTTTGTAGGGGTTGATACATTTTTTTGTTAGGGTAAATCAGGTATAAAATTTAAAAGTGTCAATTACAAACTGTAGAAGCCTTTTTAAACCTCGAATACACTACAAGTTTAAATGTCCTGTGATGCAGGAAATGTACCTGCGACAACAGAGTGATCTAATTACAATGGAACATTTGTATGTGTTCCTCAGAGACAAACACTCGGGACAAAGCACTTAGTATATTCCTATGAACCATGTAGAAATCTTCTTAACCGTGCAACCAGGCAGCCTACCGATGGTAGCCTGATGTGGTAAGCAGAGCATTGGGCTGGATAGAGATGGTTTGATGGTAGCCTGATGTGGTAAGCAGAGCATTGGACTGGATAGAGATGGTTTGATGGTAGCCTGATGTGGTAAGCAGAGCATTGGACTGGATAGAGATGGTTTGATGGTAGCCTGATGTGGGAAGCAGAGCATTGGACTGGATAGAGATGGTTTGATGGTAGCCTGATGTGGGAAGCAGAGCATTGGACTGGATAGAGATGGTTTGATGGTAGCCTGATGTGGGAAGCAGAGCATTGGACTGGATAGAGATGGTCTGATGGTAGCCTGATGTGGTAAGCAGAGCATTGGACTGGATAGAGATGGTTTGATGGTAGCCTGATGTGGTAAGCAGAGCATTGGACTGGATAGAGATGGTTTGATGGTAGCCTGATGTGGTAAGCAGAGCATTGGACTGGATAGAGATGGTTTGATGGTAGCCTGATGTGGTAAGCAGAGCATTGGACTGGATAGAGATGGTTTGATGGTAGCCTGATGTGGTAAGCAGAGCATTGGACTGGATAGAGATGGTTTGATGGTAACCTGATGTGGTAAGCAGAGCATTGGACTGGATAGAGATGGTTTGATGGTAGCCTGATGTGGTAAGCAGAGCATTGGACTGGATAGAGATGGTTTGATGGTAGCCTGATGTGGGAAGCAGAGCATTGGACTGGATAGAGATGGTTTGATGGTAGCCTGATGTGGGAAGCAGAGCATTGGACTGGATAGAGATGGTTTGATGGTAGCCTGATGTGGTAAGCAGAGCATTGGACTGGATAGAGATGGTTTGATGGTAACCTGATGTGGTAAGCAGAGCATTGGACTGGATAGAGATGGTTTGATGGTAGCCTGATGTGGTAAGCAGAGCATTGGACTGGATAGAGATGGTTTGTGAGTTGAATAGAAAAAACTATCAAACGTCAGGAGAAGGAAATGGAAGAAGGGAACACTTGGGTTCCCTGTTCGTAACAGTATCAGTTTGACATCTTAACTGCATCATCCTTCATATAGACCTAGAGCTGGAACACTGGTGCATTGTGGGAGGCAACCCGTCTGTCTAGAGAGACTATGCTTCATACAGAGTTCATACTTCATGCTATTAGTGAATTTGTCAGTGTACCAGAGCTGTGTTCTCGAACAGGAGGCGAGTGCAAATAATTCAAATGAACAAGAACGTAAACTGGCTTCAGACTTTACAGTATATCTGCCCAAAGTTGGTCAAGTAATGAAATGTTTCATTGGAACACATCAAGACTCCAGTTGAACAATGAGACTAAGGCTATCTACTGCGGTTATTGACTCTTGTAAAAATCACCTACAATCCAGAATAGAAGACATTTAAGTCAATACATGTCAAAATGTATGACAGTTGACAAAATATAGAACAGCCAACTTGTCCCTCTTCTATATACTGTACATTGCAAAAATACACAGTAATTAATTTTCAGGCAATACATAGAATATACACTAAGTGGCCAGTGTATTAGGTACACCAATCTAGTACTGTGTCGGACCCCCTTTGCCTCCATAACAGCTTGAATTCTTTGTGGCATGAAAACATTGCTCAATTGGTATCACGGGACCTAACGTGTGCCAGGAAAACATTCCCCACACCATTACACCACCGCCACCAGCCTGTACCGTTGACACCAGGCAGGATGTGGTCATGGACTTGTGCTGCTTACGCCAAATCCTGACTCTGCCATCAGCATGACGCAAGAAGGAACTGGGTTTCATCGGACCAGCCGATGCTTTTCCACTCCTCAATTGTCCAGTGTTGATGATCGCGTGCCCAATGGAGCAGCTTCTTCTTGTTTTTAGCTGAGAGGAGTGGAACACGGTGTGGTCATCTGCTGCACTAGCCCATCTATGACAAAGACTGACAAGTTGTGTGATCCGAGATGCCGTTCTGCACACCAATGTTGTACTGCGCCGTTATTTTCCTGTTTGTGGCCTGCCTGTTAGCTTGCACGATTCTTGCCATTCTCCTTCGACCTCTCATCAACAAGCTGTTGTCGCCCACAGGACTGCCGCTGACTGTATTTATTTTCGTTTGTCGTACCATTCTCGGTAAACCAAAGACACTGTCATGCGTAAATATCCCAGGAGGCTGGATGTTTCTGTGATACTGGAACTGGCCCGCCTGGCAGTGATGATCGTACCACGCTCAAAGTCGCTTAGGTCCCTTGTTTTGGCCTTTTCTAACGTTCAATCGAACAGTAACTGAATGTCTCGAAGTCTGTCTGCCTGTTTTATATAGAAAGCCACAGCCACATGACTCAATGTCTGTAGGAGCGAAGGTATGGGGTGGTGTACCTGATAAATTGGCCACTGAGTGTATGGGGCCTATACATATGTCTTTTCATCAGGGATTAGATTTTTGAATCACGTGACCCAAATAACTTCCTGGAGACCCAAATAACTTCCTGTTCACCTGTAGTGAGTTTCTAACCCAAAGGCGCAACATCGCGAGGCTTCTGGGAGTGTTTGAGAAACAGACCAAATGCGTGATATTTCCACGCATGAGTTTAGCTGGACAACATCGCCTACAAGTGTGATCGGAGATTTCTATTGGAGAAGCAGTTTTCATACTGTACTGTCTTTGCCACTGTCTTCTTCTTTTACCACATTTACAAGACCAAAATATTGGTCTTTACTACAGAGTTCCCCATATAATAATCGGCACAGAACTTTCACAATCCAGAAAAACAGGTATGGAGTCATATTAGTGCCAACAAATGTGAATGAATTCAGATTCAATTTATGTTGGCACTATTATGAATCCATAAAGAGACTATGCAACTACTTGTACAACAGTGTTTCTTGTCCTTCTGTTGGTCTGACTATTTGTTCTCCCTTAGGTTTCCTTTGTACATTTAGTTGGAAAGAAACAGAGCAGCTCCCTGTCTGCACATTTTTCCTTTACTTAATTTAGTTTTAGAATTTGTATTTCGTATAAATATTGCACATTCAATCCGTTCCTTCATATTTTATCATTGGTTCTCTTGGAGACATTCATGTGGTTCGTTAGGTCTCTCAGTCAATGTGAAAAACCTGCTCAGAACACAACAACAAATGAGCTATAAGACTGCCATCTTGTGGCGGTTTTGGAATAAGGCTGCGGAAATGCTTCCATTGTAAAACTGTATGTATATTTATAATTTACATAAAAAAACTATTGTATACATAACTGTGTGTATATATATTGAATCTACTTGGATTGTGGCTCTTTTTGTATGTATTTCTTGACATATATGAGTCCTGATAATCTTTTAGCCGTTTTCCTATAGACACTTTCATTTCATAGTATTATCTTTAATGTCTTTGGTAGGTTATTGACTTGCCTCTGCTGTTTTATTAATTGAAACGTAGCCTACTACAGTGACATTTAATTGTGAAGCATTCTCTGTAAATAGTTTTCTAGTACTTTCCTCTCATTAGCTAAATTGACCACTAAATGAATGTCACTGTTCAAATCCAATCAAATGTTGGTTGTCACATGCAAACCTAAAACCAACTCATGCAAGCACAAATTCAAACTACAGTGTTTTTCAAATTATGATTATTATGTAAATAATGACATAACACAATATATTTTGGGGAGTTTCTTTGAATTTTGATGCAGATACTAGATTTCCCTCTTGAATGACTGCATGCCTGCTGTCTTATTGCCAACACAGTCTTTGTTCCATGTAATAAGGCCTTTATTATCATTAACCATCTTTACAGCCTCCCAAGTGTAACGGATGTGAAACGGCTAGCTAGTTAGCCGTGGTGCGCGCTAAATAGCGTTTCAATCGGTGACGTCACTTGCTCTGAGACCTTGAAGTAGTGGTTCCCCTTGCCGCGGATTTTGTGGAGTGATGGGTTTTGTACGATGCTTCGTGGGTGACTGTTGTTGATGTGTGCAGAGGGTCCCTGGTTTGCGCCGGGGTATGGGCGAGGGGACGGTCTAAAGTTATACTGTTACACAAGCACTGAAAAAGATAGACCTACATCATCATCTTATAAAACTGAGGATTCTGGGTCAGCATTCCAAAAGTCCCCCCTATTCAGTGCACTACTTCGAACCAGGGCCCATAAGGCTCTGGTCATAGGGCGAAAAAGGTGCAATTTGGGAAGCACTCTGTGTGATCCTGGTTTGAGAGAGATCCTTCTCGGTCATGTTTTTCCCATAAAAACCAGCAACAACATTTCTGGACAACGTAGCCTAAACCTAATGCCACTAGAAGTAGGTCTGCTGTTTTTCTACCGGCCGTCATTACACCTTGCTTCTGGTACTGAATGAAAACACCACTCTGATATTGTCAGTCAAGCTGCTTATGTGAAGTGATTATTATGATTCTACTAATTAACTACTTGCAGTGATTATGATGGTAATGACATCATCGATATAGGCTGCTCAGCCTTTCTCGCAGGTTGACAGTGAAGTGGGACTGCTGTTAGAGGGGAAAGAATGGGTTGAGTCCCAAATGGCACCCCTTACTTTATAAGGAAATTTGAGACACTGTTTAAGCCTGGGGACTCCTCTGTTTCCTAGTGACAATAGTGACTATGATCCATGATCCAGTATCACAACCACACCTATTAACTCACTCTCACTCTGAGAAAATAAACAGAGAGCAACTCGATCTAGTATTTAAATGAGCTGAGACATCCCCCAAAATTGCTCTCCTTCGCTATTACAGGTAACAGCAGCCAGGAAATCTGTTTCAACACTATCCGGGCATTTTCCCATTGTGTCATATGTTGTGTGAGAGAGGAGGCTATAACAGAGAGTCTATAAGTCTACAGGGAATGATGTAGACAGTCATCTAATTGTTCTATATTACACACAGTGCCTTCAGAAAGTATTCATACCCCATTGACTTATTCCACATTTTGTTGTGTTACAGCCTGAATTCAAAATTGATTAAATATATATATTTTTCTAATCAAATCTACACACAATACCCCTGTGTCAATGTTAGATTCACATGTTAGATTAAATTTTTGGAAGCGATTACAGCTGTAATTATGTAAGAGCTTTGCACACATAGATTGTACAATATTTGCACATTATTATTTAAAAAATTCCTCAAGCTCTGTGGAAGTTGGTTGTTGATCAACTGCTTTTCAAGTCTTGCCATAGATTTCAAGCCGATTTAAGTAAAACATGTAACTAGGCCACTCAGGAACATTCATTGTCATCTTGGTAAGCAACTCCAGTGTATATTTGGCCTTGTGTTTTAGGTTATTGTCCTGCTGAAATGTGAATTTGTCTCCCAGTGTATAAGACACAGGAAAGCCAACTGAACTAGGTTTTCCTCTAGGATTTTGCCTGTAATTAGCTCTATTCCATTTGTTTTTATCCTAAAAAAAACAATCTAATCCTTGCCAATGACAAGCATACCCATAACATGATGCAGCCACCACCATGCTTGAAAATATAAAGACTGGTACTCAGTGATGTGTTGTGTTGGATTTGCCCCAAATATAACGCTTTGTGTTCAGGACTTAAAGTTAATTTCTTTGCCACATTTTTTTGCAGTTTTACTTTAGTGCCTTACTGCAAACTGGATGCATGTTTTGGAATATTTTCATTCTGTACAGGCTTCCTTCTTTTCACTCTGTCATTTAGGTTAGTATTGTAGAGTAACTACAATGTTGTTGATCCATCCTCAGTTTTCCCCTATCACAGCCATAAAACGCTATAACTGTTTTAATGTCACTATTGGCCTCATGTTGAAATCCCTGAGCGGTTTCCTTCCTCTCCTGCAACTGAGTTAGAAAGGACGTCTGTATCTTTGTAGTGAATGGGTTTACTGATACACCATCCAAAATGGAATTAAAAACTTCACCGTGCTTAAAGGGATATTCAATGTCTGCTTAAAAAAATACATCTACCAATAGGTTCCCTTCCTTGTGAGGCATTGGAAAATATTACGGGGTATTGTGTGTAGGCCAAACACATAAAGTCTCAATTTAATCCATTTCATTTTCAGGCCTTCAACACAACAAAATGTGGAAAAAGTGAAGGGGTGCGAATACTTTTAATGACAACTAAACTCATGCATTAGCATCATTCATATGATCTGATCTATTGATTGGTTATTGCCATAGTATATTCATTTATATAGGTCAATGATATGAACTTGCAGAACCATAATCGACTAGACTGGATAGTGTACAGCAGCTACATCAGATGGAGTGTTGACGATTTTGTGGTGACGTAATTTGGTATATGGGTCCCACGGACAGAGGGGGTAAGCAGCCAGTGATCCACCGGCATCATGGCTTCCACATTGGATATGAAGTGTTTTTAGCACACCCTAGAAGAAAATAGCCATTCATTGTTGAAAATCTGAGCCCATTCTAGTCTCATATTGGGACTGAGGGTCCGTGTCGCCCTCTTCTCTCCCTCGACCGCCTCTAGAAGGAGGATCTTCAGTGTTTTTATTGTGAGTTTTCATCCATAAATCGTGGAAGATGGCCGACGTACCGGCGGAGTGCACCATCAAAGTGATGTGCCGTTTCAGGCCCTTGAATAGTTCAGAAGTGACCAGAGGGGACAAATACATACCTAAGTTTCAAGGGGAAGACCATGTGGTCGTCGGGGTAAGTTTGTTTGTCATATTTATTTTGTCTGCAAACGAGTGTCCTCTGTGACAGTCTGCGCTGCGCCATTGACACGGTGATCGGCTCGGCCAGCAGTGTCACTAGTGTGTTAGCGTAGCTAGCTAGCTGGCTAACTGACCTACCTGTCCACCCGCATCAGCTGTGTAGCGTTAAACGTTAGCACTAAGCTAGTTCACCCACACCATCACCGATCGGAAACAGGACACTATTGATTGCTAGCCAGTCACGTTTGTATCGTTAGCTAGCTGTATTTCTCTGCTTTACCGAGTCAACTTTTGTCGTCGCAATGAACTAATCTTGCCGTGTCAGGTAACGTTAGCTACTGTAGCTGGTCAGTCAGCTGTCATCCAACAACAACAATGACAGGCAAGTGCTAGCTAACTTTAGCTAGCTAACTACATTACCAACAACATGAGCTAACGTTGCGTTCAAAATAAATACTCATCATTTTTCAGTTAACACTCAACACCTGCTGGGAGTTCATCTCTAGCTATCCAGCTAACTTTAGGCCAGCTGAGATGGCAGTGGCAGATTATCTGGCCTAAAGTTAGCTACACCCAGACGCAAAGATGGTGCAGAATTTGACTAGTTAGCTACTGTAACTGTTTCATCAACAAGATCACTGACAAGCCAGCTCCGATGACCGCCGCTGGGCCCAGTTGATTTATTTAGTCAAACCAAGACTGTTGTGCGGTACGTTACAAGACTAGAGTAGCCAAGTGCGGTACTGTATGAGGAGCAGAATTTACAATTTAGACACAACACATTTAATTAACTCATAACCACTGTTACATTAGTAGATGTTTGTACGGTCTGTAGCTACAATGTCTGTTAATGTTGTTATAACGGCGGGTAGTGACATACATTTCTTCAAATGAGTGTAGTGCACTTAGGTAGCTACATCAGTTATTATCTCTGAAAATATCAGGTTAAAGTTACCACCACTGGCCCATTACTAAGTGGATTCAGGAAATGGCAGTTTGTTTGTTTTCTGTAGTCATCTGTCTGCACTCAAATGTCACTATATTCTCTATGTAGTGCACTACTTTTGACCAGAGCTCTATGGGGTGTATATAGGCAATAGGGTGTCATTTGGGACATGCCCTTGACACCAGATAAGGATAATTAAATGGGTTCCACTCTGTTATGACAAAAGAAGGAAATGCCTTCCACACAAAGGGGTGCTTGAAGTTTAAAAAAAAAAGTTTTATATTGTTCTCTCTAGACATAATCCCTTTCCTTGATCTGTGGGGAAATTGGTTTAAAAGAACTGTCTGTACATGTCATATCATGCCATCTTTTCATATTTGCACTGTAGGCCAGAAGAGAATAAGCGCTAGATGAGGTATGACCACCTTTAGTCAGTGTTCAGACAGAGCCATGGACTTTGATTCCCTGGTCTGGACACACCTCACCAACGCCAACATAATGAAGTCTAGAAAGGTTTATATAGTAGGCTACAAATAGCAAGCCGTTGTAGTTCTGTAACTTATTTGCACTGAGTGCATGTCCTTGCACATCTTCATCTTCAACTTCCCCTTTTACACTCTCGAGTGGTGCGGCGGTCTAAGGCACTGCTTCTCAGTGTAAGAGGCGTCACTACAGACACCCTGGTTCGAAACCAGGCTGTATCACAACCGGCCGTGATTGGGAGCCCCATAGGGCGGCGCACAATTGGCCCAGCATCGTCCGGATTTGGCCGGTGTAGGCCGTCATTGTAAATAACAATTTGTTCTTAACTGACTTGCCTACTAGTCAAATAAAAAATGTAAAAAACAACACAGTAAGTTTGTATATTTTAAATGTGGGTAGTACATACCACCACTATACAAAACACTACTATACAATATCACGCTTGTAGGACTTGGCCTAGATTTGACTTTGTACGGGTACCCTCTGTATATAGCCTCACTACTGTTGTTTTATTGTTGCTCTTTGATTATTTGTTATTATTCTATTTTCAATTTAAATGTTTTCTTTCTTTCTTTTTGACTATAGTTTATTTTAGTAAATACTTTCTTAACACGTATTATTCTTAAAACTGCATTGTTGGTTAAGGGCTTGTAAGTAAACATTTCACTGTAAGGTCAACATCTGTTGTATTCAGGGCATGTGACAAATGAAATTTGATTGAAGACTGAATAAAGAATGACATCATCATTCATGGGAAACACATTATGATGACATCATGGCCATTGGCCATTGAAAGGGATGGTCAGTGGGGATATATAGTATATATTTGGGCCAGGTGTGGATCTGAGCTGGCATAATGGAACCTGGCCCATTTGCCTATATCATTCAGCCACAAAGTTGGAAGACAATAATCTATTATAGCGATAGAAAGTGATGGCTGTCTCCAGTGCTTGTTTTTGTTGACATTTTCAGGGCTTGTGATGTCATTACTTTCCCAGCGTATTATCAGAGCTTAGACCTCTCTCTCTGTCCAATCAGAGCTTAGGCCTCTCTGTCTCTGTCCAATTGCGCGCGCACACACACACACACACACACACACACACACACACACAGCTGGCCCCCTGGGTAATCCCCTTGTCTTTCTCCTGGCAACCAGCTGTTCCACCAATCAGAGAGAGTTCTGTTGGGTGCGGCTGTGTGCTTCCTCTGGGTTGGTGGGACTGTCTAGTGATTATTATTATTATAATGCCTGTTTATTTCACGGATGCACCTATCCAGGGTGACTGACTCTAACTCACTTAGCTCATATTTTGTATCTATTTGAAACAATCCACTGTATAAATATAAAACCTCAACGGCAACATCTGTCCACTCCCTAGGCTTGGGACAAGTACCACACAGACAGTTATCTCTGCTCTGATGTTCTTGGCACAGTGCAAACCAGGGGAGCTGAGATGGTGGGACAGATGATGCTTACACCTGGAACCTTGAACATACTGTATTTTTTTACTTCTCTCAGTCCTGATAGGCAGTCCTGAACCTTAACCAGTCAACTATTCAGAACCAGGATGTAGTCTCGACAATCTCAGTCAGCTTGGTACAGCACTGGAGATGGAAGAAACTAAACTAACAGTCTTCCCTCCAGTCTCCGAGGAGACAGAGAGAGAGAGAGAGAGTAGTTGACTAGATCTAGAATAGAAAATGCAGGGGTGAATTATTCAGGCTTCTATTACTGCCCTGACTGTCAGTCCTGCTGCTGGTGCTGCTCACGTAGAGAGAGCGATCACGTCAGCCTCCCAGGGTAGGATGCTGTCACATGATTCCACCATCTCCATACAGCTATACATGCACGCACGCACGCGCACGCACGCACGCACGCACGCACGCACGCACACACACACACACACACACACACACAGCACCGTGAGAGTGTGCTACTTTTAGATTCAGCAGTGGAAACTAACAAAAGATAGGTAGAGGAGGGAGGGAGGGATGGAAGAGGAGGGAGGGAGGGAGGGAGGGAGGGAGGGAGGGAGGGAAGAGGAGTGAGGGAGGGGAGGGAGGGGAGGGAAGAGGAGGGAGGGGAGGGAAGAGGAGTGAGGGAGGGAGGGAGGGAAGAGGAGTGAGGGGAGGGAAGAGGAGTGAGGGAGGGAGGGGAGGGAGGAAGGGAAGAGGAGTGAGGGAGGGAGGGAAGAGGAGTGAGGGAGGGAGTGGAGGGTAGAGGAGTGAGGGAGGGGAGGGAAGAGGAGTGGAGGGAAGAGGAGTGAGGGAGGGAGTGGAGGGAAGAGGAGTGAGGGAGGGGAGGGAAGAGGAGTGAGGGAGGGGAGGGAAGAGGAGTGAGGGAGGGAGGGGAGGGAGGGAAGAGGAGTGAAGAAGAGATGAGAGAGAAAGGCTTCCACTATCAAATCACATTTTATTGGTCACATACACATGGTTAGCATGTTAATGCAAGTGTAGTGAAATGATTGTGTTTCTAGTTCCGACAGTGCAGTAATATCTAACAAATTCACAACGACTACCTTATACACACAATGTAAGGGGAGGGAATAAGAATATGTACATAAAAATATATGGATGCGCGATGGCCGTGCGGCATAGGCAAGATGCAATAGATGGTCTAAAATACAGTATATACATATGAGATGAGTAATGTAGGATATGTAAACATTATTAAAGTGCCGTTATTTAAAGTGACTAGTGATACCTTTTTTAACTCCATTTATTAAGTGTCCAGTGATTTTAGTCTGTATGTAGGCAGCAGCATCTCTGTGTTAGTGATGGCTGTTTAACAGTCTGATGGCCTTTAGATAGAAGCTATTTTTCACTCTCTCGGTCCCAGCTTTGATGCACCTGTACTGACCTCGCCTTCTGGATGATAGTGGGGTCAACAGGCAGTGGCTCGGTTGGTTGTTGTCCTTGATGATCTTTTTGGTCTTCCTGTGACATCGGGTGGTGTAGGTGTCCTGGAGGGCAGGTAGTTTGTCCCCGGAAATGCGTTGTGCAGACCGCACTACCCTCTGGAGTGCCTTGCGGTTGAGGGCGGTGCTGGTGCCGTACCAGGCGGTGATACAGCCCGACAGGATGCTCTTGATTGTGCATATGTAGAAGTTTGTGAGGGTTTTAGGTGACAAGCCAAATTTCTTCAGCCTCCTGAGGTTGAAGAGGTGCTGTTGCGCCTTCTTCACCACACTATCTGTGTGGGTGGACCATTTCAGTTTGTCCGTGATGTGTACGCAGAGGAACTTAAAACTTTCCACCTTCTCCACTACTGTCCCGTCGATGTGGATAGGGGGGTGCTCCCTCTGCTGTTTCCTGAAGTCCACGATCATCTCTTTTGTTTTGTTTTGTTGACGTTGAGTGAGAGGTTATTTTCCTGACACCACACTCCGAGGGTTCTCACCTCCTCCCTGTAGGTTGTCTCGTTGCTGTTGGTAATCAAGCCTACCACTGTAGTGTCGTCTGCAAACTTTATGATTGAGTTGGAGGCGTGCATGGCCACGCAGTCATTGGTGAACAGAGAGTACAATAGAGGGCTGAGAACGCACCCTTCTGGGACTCAGTGTTGAGGATCAGCGAAGTGGAGACGTTGTTTCCTACCTTCACCACCTGGGGGCGGCCCGTCAGAAAGTCCAGGACCCAGTTGCACAGGGCGGGGTTGAGACTCAGGGCCTCCAGCTTGATGATGAGCTTGGAGGGTACTATGGAGTTGAATGCTGAGCTATAGTCAATGAACAGCATTCTTACATAGGTATTCCTTTTGTCTAGATGGGTTAAGGCATTGTGCAGTGTGATTGCGTCGTCTGTGGACCTATTGGGGCGGTAAGCAAATTGCAGTGGGTCTAGGGTATCAGGTAGGGTGAAGGTGATATGATCCTTGACTAGTCTCTCAAAGCACTTCAGGATGACAGAAGTGAGTGCAACGGGGCGGTAGTAATTTAGTTCAGTTACTTTAGCTTTCTTGGGAACAGGAACAATGGTGGCCATCTTGAAGCATGTGGGGACAGCAGACTGGGATATGGATTGATTGAATATGTCCGTAAACACACCAGCCAGCTGGTCTGTGCTCTGAGGACATGTCTATGGATGCCGTCTGGGCCGGCAGCCTTGCGAGGGTTAACACGTTTAAATGTTTTACTCACGTCGGCTGCAGTGAAGGAGAGTCCGCAGTCTTTGGTAGCAGGCTGTGTTGGTGGCACTGTATTGTCCTCAAAGCAGGCAGAGAAGTTGTTTAATTTGTCTGGGTGCGAGACGTCGATGTCCGCGACGGGGCTGTTATTCCTTTTGTAATCCGTGATTGTCTGTAGACCCTGCCACATAGGTCTCGTGTTTGAGCTGTTGAACTGCGACTCTACTTTGTCTCTATACTGATGCTTTGCGTGTTTGATTGCCTTGTGTATGGAATACACTGTTTGTATTCAGTCATGAGTCCAGTTGCCTTGCCATGATTAAATGCTTTGGTTTGCGCTCTCAGTTTTGCGTGAATGTTTCCATCAATCCACGGTTTCTGGTAAGGGAAGCTTTTAATGGTCACAGTGGGTACAACATCTCCAATGCACTTCCTAATTAACTCACTCACCGAGTCAGCGTGCACATCGATGTTATTGTCCGAGTGTACCCGGAACATATCCCAGTCCATGTGATCGAAGCAATCTTGAAGCGTGGAATCCGATTGGTCAGACCAGCGTTGGATAGACCTAAGAACGTGCGCGTCCTGTTTTAGTTTCTGCCTATAGGAGGGGAGCAACAAGATGGAGTCATGGTCAGATTTGCCGAAGGGAGGGCAGGGCTTGTATGCGTTGCGGAAGTTAGAGTAGCAGGCGTCCAATGTTTTGCTCAAGCGGGTACAGCAATCAACGTGCTGGTAGAAATTAGGCAGCCTTGTTCTCAAATGAGCTTTGTTTAAATCCCCAGCTACAAAAAATGCAGCCTCAGGATATATGGTTTCCAGTTTACATAGAGTCCAGTGAAGTTCTTTCAGGGCCGTCGAGGTATCTGCTTGGGGGGATATACACGGCTGTGACTATAATCTAAGAAAATTCTCTTGGAAGATAATGCAGTCGGCATTTGCTTGTAAGGAATTATATGTCAGGTGAACAAAGGGACTTGAGTTCTTGTATGTTGTTATGATTACACCATGACTCGTTAATCATGAGGCATACACCCCCGCCCTTCTTCTTACCAGAGAGATGTTTGTTTCTGTCGGCGCGATGCATGGAGAAACCTGGTGGCTGTACTGACTGACAACGTATCCCGAGTGAGCCATGTTTCCGTGAAACAGAGAATGTTACAGAGAATGTCTCTCTGGAAGGTCCTAATTTCGTCCACCTTATTATCTAGAGATTGGACATTGGCGACTAAATATGCTAGGAAGCGGTAGACGGTGTGCTCGCCTTCTGAGTCTGACCAGTAGGCCGCTCCGCTTCTCCTGCAGCGACCTTGGTGTTTTTGGTCGGCCTCTGAGATTAGATCCCATGTCCAGGGTGGAGATCCAAACAAAGGTTCCGCTTCGGGAAAGACGTATTCCTGGTCGTAATGTTGGTAAATTGACGTCGCTTTTATATCCAATAGTTTTTTGCTTAATAACACTTAAGGTTTTCTGGGCTAAAAATGTAAGAAATAATACATAAAAAAATGAATTACTGCATAGTTTCCTAAGAACGTGAAGCGAGGCGACCATCTCGCAGCACTATGATTTTAAACTGGGTATATACTTTCCAGGCAGTTATTACCATTCTATTGCCTAGTAAATACAGAGTCTATAGGGGGGAGGGAATCCAGTTGGCTAAAAGCACTTCCACCCCCTGGGGCTGTTTATTCTGCACTCTGGGTGATCTTGTATTTATCACTGGCCTGATCAATAGACGTGTTTGTACATTCGAGACAAATCAGATTTTCCCAAGGCAGACCAAGAAGCCAGTAGTAGTGTCTGTGAAAGACATCACTTATAAATACTAGAACAATGGTTTCACTGTGTCATCTCCACTGAGTAATAATTACTCTTTCAGGCTGCAGTGTAGTGGAGGTAAAGGAGCACTGCCTTCCAGACTCATGAGAACTTTGAACTTGGGCTGTACTACTGATAGTGAGGACAGGCCCAGCCTAATGTTGTCAGTACTGCAGCCTAATGTTGCCAGTACTGCAGTGTAAGTCTGGCTAGGTTGTGTTGTGGCTGGCTGTGCCCCATCTTGTGACTGATCAGTGGGTCAGGTCAGGTGATGTCCTGTACGGATAACTCTGTGGTTCTGAGTAGTGAGCAGTGTTATAGCTGCTGTCCTGAATAGAGAGGTTCCTCGAAGCACAAACCCACATTTGCCTTTCGCTGTTCTACTGTGCTGCATTGATGTACAGCACCAGTCAAAAGGTTTGGGACACCTACTCATTCTAGGGTTTTTCTTTATTTTTAATATTTTCTACATTGCAGAATAATATTGAAGACATCAAAACTATGAAATAACAAATATGGAATCATGTAGTAACTAGAGGTCGACCGATTATGATTTTTCGACGCCGATACTGATTATTGGAGGACCAAAAAAAGCAGATACCGATTTAATTGGCCGATTTTTACATATACAGTTGAAGTCGGAAGTTTACATACACCTTAGCCAAATACATTTAAACACAGTTTTTTTTTCAATTCCTGACATTTAATCCTAGTAAAAATATCCACATACTTTTCCTTCCTCATGATGCCATCTATTTTGTGAAGTGCACCAGTCCCTCCTGCAGCAAAGCACCCCCACAACATGATGCTGCCACCCCCGTGGTGTTCTTCGGCTTGCAAGCCTCCCCCTTTTTCCTCCAAATATAACGATGGTCATTATGGCCAAACAGTTCTATTTTTGTTTCATCAGACCAGAGGACATTTCTCCAAAAAGTACGATTTTTGTCCCCATGTGAGGTTGCAAACCATAGTCTGGCTTTTTTATGGTGGTTTTGGAGCAGTGGCTTCTTCCTTGCTTAGCGGCCTTTCAGGTTATGTCGATATAGGACTCGTTTTACTGTGGATATGGATACTTTTGTACCTGTTTCCTCCCGCATCTTCACAAGGTCCTTTGCTGTTGTTCTGGGATTGATTTGCACTTTTCGCGCCAAAGTACGTTCATCTCTAGGAGACAGTGCATGTCTCCTTCCTGAGTGGTATGACGGCTGCGTTGTCCCATGGTGTTTATACTTGCGTACTATTGTTTGTACAGATGAACATGGTACCTTCAGGCATTTGGACATTTTTCCCAAGGATGAACCAGACTTGTGGAGGTCTGCAAAAAAAGGTCTTGGCTGATTTCTTTTGATTTTCCCATGATTTCAAGCAGAGGCACTGAGTTTGAAGGTAGGCCTTGAAATACATCCACAGGTACACCTCCAATTGACTCAAATGATGTCAATTAGCCTATCAGAAGCTTCTAAAGCATGACATCATTTTATGGAATTTCCAAAGCTGTTTAAATGCACAGTCAACTTAGTGTATGTAAACCTCTGACCCACTGGAATTGTGATACAATCTGTAAACAATTGTTGGAAAAATGACTTGTTTCATGCACACAGTAGATGTCCTAACCCACTTGCCAAAACTATATTTTGTTAACAAGACATTTGTGAAGTGGTTGAAAAACAAGTTTTATTGACTCCAACCTAAGTGTATGTAAACGTCTGACTTCAACTGTATTGTAATAATGACAATTACAACAATACTGAATGAACAATGAACCCTTTTATTTTGACTTAATGCATAAATAAAATCTATTTAGTCTCAAATAAATACTGAAACATGTTCAATTTGGTTTAAATAATGCAAAAACACAGTGTTGGAGAAGAAAGTAAAATTGCAATATGTGCCATGTAAAAAAGCTAACGTTTAAGTTCCTTGCTCAGAACATGAGAACATATGAAAGCTGGTGGTTCAATATTCCCAGTTCTTTAATATTCCCAGGTAAGAAGTTTTAGGTTGTAGTTATTATAGGAATTATAGGAATATTTCTCTCTATACCATTTGTATTTCATATTCCTTTGACTATTGGATGTTCTTATAGGCACTTTAGTATTACCAGTCTAATCTCGGGAGTTGATTAAGCTTGAAGTCATAAACAGCGCTGTGTGTCAAGCAAAGAGCTGCTCTCAAACGCAGTAAATTGCTGTTTGAATGAATGCTTACGAGCCTGCTGCTGCCTACCACCGCTCAGTCAGACTGCTCTATCAAATATCAAATCATAGACTTAATTATAATATATACACAGAAATTACAAGCCTTTGGTACGGTAAATACGGTAAAATCCGGAAACTATCATTTCGAAAACAAAACGTTTATTCTTTCAGTGAAATACGGAACCGTTCTGTATGTTATCTAACGGGTGGCATCCATCAGTCTAAATATTCCTGTTACATTGCACAACCTTTAATGTTATTTCATAATTATGTAAAATTCTGGCAACCAAATGACGGTCTTTGTTAGGAAGAAACACAGTTCACAACGAGCCAGGCGGCCCAAACTGCTGCATAAACCCCGCCTCTGCTTGCACTGAACGCAAGAGAAGTGACACAATTTCCCTAGTTAATATTGCTTGCTAACATGTATTTATTTTAAGTAAATATGCACTTTAAGTAAATATATACTTCTGTGCATTGATTTTAAGAAAGGCATTGATGTTTATAGTTAGGTACATTTGTGCAACGAATGTGCTTTTTTTGCGAATGCACTTTTGTTAAATCATCACCCGTTTGGCGAAGTTGAATTAGGCAGTGATCTGATGATAAATGAACAGTCACCGAATTGATTATGTAGTTAACTAGTGATTATGTGAAGAATGATTGTTTTTTTTACAAGATATGTTTAATGCTAGCTTGCAACTTACCTTGGCTCATTGCAGCCACAAGGTCCTTTTGATGCTGCACTTGCGTAACAGGTAGTCAGCCTGCCACGCAGTTTCCTCATGGATTGCAATGTAATATCAATTGGCATCCAAAAAGGACGATTATCGATTGTTATGAAAACTTGAAATCGGCCCTAATTAATCGGCCATGTCGATTAATCGGTCAACCTCTAGTAGTAACTGAAAAATTGTTAAACAAATCAATTGTAGGATTTTTAATGAATTTATTTGCAAATTATGGTGGAAAATAAGTATGGCTGGCATGGAGGGTCACCGGGGGTTTATTAGTGTGTGTATGTGCAGCTGATCACAGTGATGTTTTAACACTGATATGGTGTCCCATGAGGCTCAGTTGGTATAGTATGGCACTTGCAACTTCTCTGAATATTATTATTATTATTATTTAACCTTTATTTAACTAGGCAAGTCAGTTAAGAACACAGTCTTATTTACAATGACGGCCAAACCCGGATGACGCTGGGCCAATTGTACCTTTAGATAGCTCATCTGCAGCGTATAGCCCCTTACTGTGGGACACTATATGCTGAGTCTTATGATGGAATAGGAAATTGAATGTCAGACAGACAGTTGTGAAACTTATTCTCTAATTTCGTTTTCTCTCTCTGTCTCTCTGTCTCTCTTTGTCTCTCTCTGTCCCTGTCTCCTCCCTGTCTCTCTGTCTCTGTCTCTCTGTCTCTGTCTCTCTGTCTCTCTGTCGCTGTCTCTCTGTCTCTGTCTCTCTGTCTCTGTCTCTGTCTCTGTCTCTGTCTCTGTCTCTCTCTGTCTCTCTCTGTCTCTCTCTGTCTCTCTCTGTCTCTCTGTCTCTGTCTCTCTGTCTCTCTGTCTCTCTCTGTCTCTCTCTGTCTCTCTCTGTCTCTCTCTGTCTCTCTCTGTCTCTGTCTCTCTGTCTCTCTGTCTCTCTCTGTCTCTGTCTCTCTCTGTCTCTGTCTCTCTGTCTCTCTGTCTCTCTCTGTCTCTGTCTCTGTCTCTCTGTCTCTCTCTGTCTCTGTCTCTCTCTGCCTCGCAGAGCAAACCGTTCCAGTTTGACAGAGTGTTCCAGCCCAATACGACACAGGAGCAAGTATACAACGCCTGCGCCCAGAAGATCGTCAAAGGTGAGCTCTGCTCAGACATGGTTTATGAAGACTCTGCTCTACTGTAGATGTTTGTTAACCCCTAAGGTCGATGTCCGCGCCCCTGCATAAATCTAATTAGCATAATACAAAAATCCCCATTTAAAATGCGTCAGTTTAAGCAGGAGATATGTTTTTTTTTTTGCATTGCGTCTCAATCCACCACATCCACCATGTCTCACTTCCACATCTTCGGTGAAAGCTGACAGAGCTCGAGCGGTGTTTGTCAGACCATGAGACATCCCCCCAAAAAACGGTTCTCTCACAAAATCGTCTGTAGCGTCTGAACAGTTTAGCTTACAAACTATTATGAGATATGAGACTCACACAAACACGACGATGTTCTCCGTTGTACTGTACGACACTCACAAGCGTCTTGGGACTCGTCTGAAGTCGATCTGCCAACTTCTGTCTGTAGCATCCCAACATTTTGGGCTACACAGTAATAATACACTAATATACATCTGTGCAAAGGTGATCTCTCCCTCAGATCAGTCCACGACTGACTATCACGAACACGTCCATGTCGGCTGTGTTGCTCTAGGACGCCCACAGGCCTCACAAGACTCATCTGGGTCCCTCGGTACCAGTTGAAAAAATGCATGAAAGTATACTGTATATGGAGACTGTTTACTGCCCAAAGTATTGGGTTAAATACATGTAAATAGAACCCGCAGAGTTCCTCTGTCCAGTGTCTGTGTTCTTTTGCCCGTCTTAATCTTTTATTTTTATTGGCCAGTCTGAGATATGGCTTTTTCTTTGCAACTCTGCCTGTAAGGCCAGCATCCTGGAGTCGCCTCTTCACTGTTGATGTTGAGACTGGTGTTTTGCAGGTACTATTTAATGAAGCTGCCAGTTTAGGACTTGTGAGGCGTCTGTTTCTCAAACTAAACACTCTAATGTACTTGTTCTCTTGCTCAGTTGTGCACCGGGGCCTCCCACTCCTCTTTCTATTCTGGTTAGAGCCAGTTTGCGCTGTTCTGTGAAAGGAGTAGCACACAGCGTTGTACGAGATCTTCAGTTTCTTGGCAAATTTCTCGCATGGAATAGCCTTTATTTCTCAGAACAAGAATAGACTGACTAATTTCAGAAGAAAGTCTTTGTTTCTGGTCATTTTGAGCCTGTAATCGAACCGACAAATGCTGATGCTCCAGATACTCAACTAGTCTAAAGGAGGCCAGTTTTATTGCTTCTTAATCAGAACAACAGTTTTCAGCTGTGCTAACATAATTGTGAAAGGGTTTTCTAATGATCAATTAGCCTTTAAAAATGATAAACTCGGATTAGCTAACACAACGTGCCATTGGAACACAGGAGTGATGGTTGCTGATAATGGGCCTCTACGCCTATGTAGATATTCCATTAAAAATCAGCCGTTTCCAGCTACAATAGTCATTTACAACATTAACAATGTCTACACTGTATTTCTGATCAATTTGATGTTATTTCAATGGACAAAAAATGTGCTTTTCTTTCAAAAACAGGAACATTTCTAAGTGACCCCAAACTTTTGAACTGTAGTGTATGTGTGTGTATTTCTGTGTGTGAGTGTATTTCTTTGTGTGAGTGTATTTCTGTGTGTGTGTGTGTATTTCTGTGTGTGTGTGTGTATTTCTGTGTGTGTGTGTGTGTGTGTGTGTGTGTGTGTGTGTGTGTGTGTGTATTTCTGTGTGTGTGTGTATTTCTTTGTGTGAGTGTATTTCTGTGTGTGTGTGTGTGTGTGTATTTCTGTGTGTGTGTGTGTATTTCTTTGTGTGTGTATTTATGTCTGTGTGTGTATTTCTGTCTGTGTGTGTGTTTCTGTCTGTGTGTGTATTTCTGTGTGTGTGTGTGTGTGTGTGTGTATTTCTGTGTGTGTGTATTTCTGTGTGTGTGTTTGTATTTCTGTGTGTGTGTTTGTATTTCTGTGTGTGTGTGTGTATTTCTGTGTGTGTGTGTATTTCTTTGTGTGAGTGTATTTCTGTGTGTGTGTGTGTGTGTATTTCTGTGTGTGTGTGTGTATTTCTGTCTGTGTGTGTGTTTCTGTCTGTTTGTGTATTTCTTTGTGTGTATTTCTGTGTGTGTATTTCTGTCTGTGTGTGTATTTCTGTCTGTGTGTGTGTTTCTGTCTGTTTGTGTATTTCTGTCTGTGTGTGTGTATTTCTTTGTGTGTGTATTTCTTTGTGTGTGTGTATTTCTGTCTATGTGTGTGTGTGTATTTCTTTGTGTGTGTGTTTCTGTCTGTGTGTGTATTTCTGTCTGTGTGTGTGTGTGTGTATTTCTTTGTGTGTGTGTTTCTGTCTGTGTGTGTATTTCTGTCTGTGTGTGTGAGTGTGTATTTCTTTGTGTGTGCATTTCTGTGTGTGTGTGTGTTTGGGTACATTTACATCTTGGATTAACATTGATTCCTCTTCTTCTTCCAGATGTTCTGGAGGGGTACAACGGGACAATATTTGCATATGGACAGACGTCATCCGGCAAAACCCACACGATGGAGGGAAACCTTCATGACACAGACGGGATGGGGATCATCCCCAGGATAGTACAGGACATCTTTAACTACATCTACTCTATGGACGAGAACCTGGAGTTCCACATCAAGGTAGCTACTGGCTAGAGCTCTACTACATCAGAACATAGAGTTCCACATCAAGGTAGCTACTGGCTAGAGCTCTACTACATCAGAACATAGAGTTCTACATCAAGGTAGCTACTGGCTAGAGCTCTACTATATCAGAGTTGAATTGCTTTACAGTAGCTAGTTGAAAGACATTCAGTAGAATCACTTTAGTTGACAGGGTTTTAAAACCTGTTGATTTGTCTCTCTGGATACTTTCTAATGAGACACTCCTCTTATTTTCCAGGTTTCATATTATGAAATTTACTTGGACAAGATTCGGGACCTCTTGGATAGTAAGTCTTAAGCAGAGTGAACACAGCATGTGTCCTAAATGGAAGGCCTATTACCTACGTAGTGCACTACTTTAGACCAAAGCCCCATGGGCCCTAGTTAAAACTAGTGCACTACGTAGGGAATAAGGTGCCATTTAGGACACGTCATGTATAGCGTGCCTCTACTCCTGGCTTGTGGCCATGCTGGTGTGTATAATTGGCTAGTTTACATCGCTGTCTGTTAAAAGGAGTTGATTGATGAAATGTTGCCTGTTGAAACAGGAAAGGGTGGATAGTGGTGTTCAGGACGTCAGCTGGAAATGTTGTTACTGATATTAGAATGAATAGTCTGTTCATGTTTGGACTGAAGAGAAAGAAGGTCTGCATTGTGCCTCTGTAAACATGGTGTATTTGTATCGGTCGTTAAGGACGATACACCCAGTTTGAGCATGAGGTTTCTTCACACACACACAATGATACTTAAATGGCTAGTTCAATCTCCATTTAGACGGGCTTTCTGTTGTGGCTCCATAACTATCCAGAATAGTCCACAGGAAGAGTGTCTAACTCATTCCATTGAGGGCCTATTGCATGCAGGTTTTTGTGTTTTTTCCCTTCAGTTAAGACCTAGACAACCATGTGAGGCGAGTTCCTTACTAATTAGTGACCTTAATTCATCAATCAAGTTCAAGGGAGGAACGAAAACCCGCAGACACTCGGTCCTCCGTGGAATGAGGTTGACATCCCTGGTCTAGAGTCTTGACTATGTTGCATGTTTCCTTCTCTCCAGTGTCAAAGACCAACCTGTCAGTGCATGAAGACAAAAACAGAGTTCCCTATGTCAAGGTGAGTCTTTAGTCCAGAAATGAACTAAACGTCCTCACTGAGTTACTCACCCAGTACACTGTCTGAGTTAAGACTGCAGCCACCTAATAACATAAAACATGGTGTCACCTGACATAGACAATGTAGCGATTCCCTATGAAAAGACAGGCTCTGAAGCTACTCAACTGAATGCATGCACCACTCTAACTCTCTTAGGATAAAAGTGACTCCTTAAAGCCATTTATATCACTCTAACTCTCTTAGGATAAAAGTGACTCCTTAAAGCCATTTATATCACTCTAACTCTCTTAGGATAAAAGTGACTGCTTAAAGCCATTTATATCACTCTCTCTTTGGATAAAAGTGACTGCTTAAAGCCATTTATATCACTCTAACTCTCTTATGGTAAAAGTGACTGCTTAAAGCCATTTATATCACTCTAACTCTCTTAGGATAAAAGTGACTGCATAAAGCCATTTATATCACTCTCTTATGATAAAAGTGACTGTTTAAAGCCATTTATATTACTCTCTTAGGATAAAAGTGACTGCTTAAAGCCATTTATATCACTCTAACTCTCTTAGGATAAAAGTGACTGCTTAAAGCCATTTATATCACTCTAACTCTCTTAGGATAAAAGTGACTGCTTAAAGCCATTTATATCACTCTAACTCTCTTAGGATAAAAGTGACTGCTTAAAGCCATTTATATCACTCTAACTCTCTTAGGATAAAAGTGACTGCATAACGCCATTTATATCACTCTAACTCTCTTAGGATAAAAGTGACTGCATAAAGCCATTTATATCACTCTCTTAGGATAAAAGTGACTGCATAAAGCCATTTATTTGTGTTATTACATTAAGAGTTGATAAGATGGTCCAGTGTCATCACATCATAGGTTTTCTTTCTCCCCAGGGATGCACTGAGAGATTTGTCTGCAGCCCAGAGGAAGTCATGGACACCATTGATGAAGGCAAATCTAACAGACATGTAGCAGTTACAAGTAAGAGTCTGCCATAAGGTCCATCCCAAATGGCACCCTATTCCCTTTATAGTGCACTACTTTTGACCAGGGCCCCATTCCCTTTATAGTGCACTACTTTTGACCAGGGCCCCATTCCCTTTATAGTGCACTACTTTTGACCAGGGCCCCATTCCCTTTATAGTGCACTACTTTTGAGGGCTCTGGTCGATGAAGGGAATAGGGTGCTTTTCAGACACAACCAGTCTCTATTTGTGTGTTATTATTCTACCTGCCTGATCAGCGCTGATCCCAGATCTGTTGTCTTGTCTCAGACATGAATGAGCACAGCTCCAGAAGTCACAGTATTTTCCAGATCAACGTGAAGCAGGAGAACACTGCTACAGAGCAGAAACTGAGCGGAAAGCTCTACCTCGTCGACCTGGCTGGAAGTGAAAAGGTAGGAAAAGACTATCTGAGGTTAGCTTATTGCAGGTTCTGGAATAAAACAGTGAAAAGAGAAACCTGCACACTGGTCCTGTTCTGATGAAGGCAGACAACCAATTACGACATGTCATTTTTGTAAAGGGATCTGGCAAGAGCAGTGTGCAGGCTTTCTTTTTTTAGAGAAAAGTTACAACAACACAACATGAATGAGTCAAAACATCCTGATCTGGCCCCTCATGACTCTACTAACTGCCTGCTGTCTGAGGGAAACAGAGCTCCCTGACACAAATTCTCTCTCTCTGCTGCTGTCTCTTTTTTACCCTCCTTCTCACTCCCTCTCTCTGTTACTCTCTTTCTCTCCTGCTCTCTCTCTTATGCTCTCTCGTTCTCTCTCTATCCTGCTCTTTCTCTCACTCTCTTTGCTGGTCTCTCTCTCCTGCTCTCTTTCTCTCTTTGCTGGTCTCTCTCTCTCTGCTGCTCTCTCTCTCTCTCTCTCTCTTTGCTGCTCTCTCTCTATCCTGCTCTTTCTCTCGCTCTCCTGTTCTCTCTCTCTCTACTGCTCTCTGTCTCAATTCAATTTCAATTTTAGGGGCTTTATTATCATGGGAAACATATGTTAACATTGCCAAAGCAAGTGAAATAAACAAAAGTGAATAGTTCCAAAAGAATTAACACATTTCAAATGTCATATTATGTTTATATGCAGTGTTGTAATTTATTTCTTGAACCTTTATTTAACCAGGCAAGTCAGTTAAGAACAAATTCTTATCTACAATGACGGCCTACCGGGGAACGGTGGATTAAGTGGGGAAGAACGACAGATTTTTACCTTGTCAGCTCGGGGATTTGAACTTGCAACCTTTCGGTTACTGGCCCAACGCTCTAACCACTAGGCTACCTGCCGCACCAAATGCGATGTGCAGTAGTTAAAGTACAAAGGGGATAATAAATAAACATACACACAGGTTGTATTTATAATGGTGTTTGTTCTTCACTTTTCATGTGGCAACAGATATGGTAGATATGGGAGTTTATCAAAATCGGGTTTGTTTTCAAATTCTTTGTGGATCTGTTTAATCTGAGGGAAATATGTGTCTCTAATATGGTCGTACATTTGGCAGGAGGTTAGGAAGTGCAGCTCAGTTTCCACCTCATTTTGTGGGCAGTGAGCACATAGACTGTCTTCTCTTGAGAGCCAGGTCTGCCTACGGCCACTGTGTACTCTCTGTTTAGGGACAAATAGCATTCTAGTTTGCTCAGTTTTTTTTGTAAATTCTTTCCAATGTGTCAAGTAATTATCTTTTTGTTTTCTCATGATTTGGTTGGGTCTAATTGTGCTGCTGTCCTGGGGCTCTGTGGGGTGTGTTTGTGTTTGTGAACAGAGCCCCAGGACCAGCTTGCTTAGGGAACTCTTCTCCAGGTTCATCTCTCAGGAGGCGATGGCTTTGTTTGGGAATCGCTTCCTTTTAGGTGGTTGTAGAATTTAACGGCTCTTTTCTGGATTTTGATAATTAGTAGGTATCGGGCTAATTGTGCTTTGCATGCATTATTTGGTGTTTTACATTGTACAGAATTCTGCATGCAGTGTCTCAATTTAGTGTTTGTCCCATTTTGTGAATTCTTGGTTTATGTTCCTTTTGATGGATAGTTCTTGAATTGTCTCTCAGATCGTTCAAGGCTTTGTGGAAGTTACCTGTGGCGCTTATGTTTAGGCCAAGGTATGTATAGTTGTTTGTGTGCTCTAGGGCAACGGTGTCTAGATGGAATTTGTATTTGTGGTCCTGGCAACTGGACCTTTTTTGGAACATCGTTATGTTTGTCTTACTGAGACTTACTGTCAGGGCCCAGGTCTGTCAGGGCCCAGGTCTGTCAGGGCCCAGGTCTGTCAGGGCCCAGGTCTGACAGAATCTGTGCAGAAGATCTAGGTGCTGCTGTAGGCCCTCCTTGGTTGGGGACAGAAGCACCAGATAATTTTAGTAGGGTGAGGCCAGGTGCCGCCGACTTGTTGTTTGTGTACATGTATTTTATAATTTCGTATGTTTTTCCTCCAACACCAATTTCCATCCGTTTGTATAGCAGGCCCTCTTGCCAAATTGAGTCGAAATATTTTTTGAAATCAACAAAGCATGATAAAACTTTGCCTTTGTTTTGATCTGTTTGTTTGTCAATTAGGGTGTGCAGGGTGAATACGTGGTCTGTCGTACGGTCATTTAGTAAAAAGCCAATTTCACATTTGCTCAGTACATTGTTTTTGCTGGGGAAATGTACAACTCTGCTGCTAATGATAATGCAGAGGATTTTCCCAAGGTTGGTGTTGACACATATCCCCCAGTAGTTATTGGGGTCAAATTTGTCTCCACTTTTGTGGATTAAAGTGATCAGTCTTTGGTTGCACATTTTGGGGAAGATGCCAGAGCTGAGGATGATGTTAAAGAGTTAGAATTTGTTGTCTGTATATTTTATCATTTAATTTAGGATACCATCAACACTACAGGCCTTTTTGGGTTAGAGGATTTGTATTTTGTCCTGTAGTTCATTCAGTGTAATTGGAGAATCCAGTGGGTTCTGTTCGTCTTTAATAGTTGATTCTAAGATTTGTATTTGATCATGTATATGTTTTGTTCTTTGTTACAGAGCCAAAAAGATTGGAGAAGGGGTTTATCCATACATCTCCGTTTTTGGATAGATAACTCTTCGTCTTGTTGTTTGTTTAGTGTTTTCCAATTTTCCCAGAAGTGGTTAGAGTCTATGGATTCTTCAATTACATTGAGCTGATTTCTGCCGTGCTGTTCCTTCTTTTTCCGTAGTGTATTTCTGTATTGGGGCGGCAGGTTTGCCAACAACAAATTCAATCCCTTCTGGACAATTTCCTGGACAAAATGTTTCACTGTAATAGTGAAGGTGTGAAGGTGTAAACTTGGCAGTAGAAACCCTACACAGTATATTTGACCTCTCAGCTTCCCTATCAAATCTAAACATTTCAAGCAGACCTAAGAAAATAGTTTTTTGGTAGATTTCCACACTATTTCCTTCCATCAATAGCATTTGTTAATATTATTCAGTTGCTTTGGCTTTGATGCCTCATGATTGAGCATAGCTCTGTTCAAGTAGTGTGATTTTGCTGTGGTCTGATACGGGTGTCAGTGCGCTGACTGTGAACTCTGAGAGACTCTGGGTTGAGGTCAGTGATAACGTAGTCGTCAGAACTACTGCCAAGAGATGAGGTATAGGTGTTCCTACCATAGGAGTCCTCTCGAAGCCTATCATTGACAATGTAAATACCCAGCGTGCGACAGAGCTGCAGTAGTTGTGACCCATTTTTGTTGGTTATTTTGTCGTAATTGTGTCTAGGGGAGCATATGGGGGAGGGAATACTGTCACCTACAGGCAGGTGTTTGTCCCCCTGTGTGCTGAGGGTGTCAGGTTCTTGTTCGGTTCTGGCATTTAGGTCGCCACAGACTCTTTCTCTCTCTCCTGCTTTCTGTCTCTCTCTTCTGCTTTCTCTCTCTGTCGCTCTCTTTCTCTGCTGCTCTCTCTCCTGCTTTCTCTCTCTCTGTCGCTCTCTTTCTCTGCTGCTCTCTTCCTCTTCTCTTTCTCTGCTGCTCTCTCTCCTGCTTTCTCTCTCTTTGTCGCTCTCCTTCTCTGCTGCTCTCTCCCTCTTCTCTTCTCTCTCTCTCTTCTGCTCTCTATCTCTCTTTCACCCTCTCTCTCTCTCTCATTCTCTTCTGCTGCACTCTCTTTTAACCCCCCCCCTCTAGATTTATCTCTGAGTAAATGTACATATACCACAATGTCTCTTTTCCCAGTTGTCTAATCTGTTTATCAAGACTGATGAACATTGTTAGGTTATGTCACTCAGAACATGTGATGTATCTTACCAGACGGCCCCTGTCTGTCTCTGTCTTCCCAGGTCAGTAAGACTGGGGCGGAGGGAGCCGTGCTGGACGAGGCCAAGAACATCAATAAGTCTCTATCTTCTCTGGGCAACGTCATCTCAGCCCTGGCAGAAGGCTCTGTGAGTATCCCTCCACTATCACAGATACTGTGGCTGTTGGTTTGGTTGGTATAAAGATGAGTTGACCCACGAAAGCCTCACATCAACAGTATCCGTCATTATTTTAGAGATTTAAATATACGTTCCTAAAGGCCAGGTTTTGGTCCTAGCTGATTCACAGTTGTATAATTCCACTCCTTTTGTTTCAATCATAGATTTGTTTGTTTCGTTTCTTCTTTGCTCAGAATGTAACAACTTGAATGGGAATTCGATTGTTGTTTCTCTTAGTGAATGTTGTTTTGTTTCAGGGTTATATCCCGTACAGAGACAGTAAAATGACCAGAATCCTTCAGGACTCTCTGGGGGGGAACTGTAGGACCACCATTGTTATCTGTGCCTCTCCCTCTGCCTACAATGAGTCAGAGACCAAGTCCACCCTCATGTTTGGACAGAGGTGAGCTCACTCACTAACTCCTAAAGGCATCGTTCACTCCAAAATATATTTGTAGTAGTCCGCTGTTAATACAATCCCACAAGTATGCATGGCAACAGTCACGTTTTCAAAATAAAACCCATCAACAATTCACAATGAGTCACTACAATCACTGTTTAGTGAGCTATTCAGGGATGTTGATTTAAAATAGGGTGTGACGGTTTAGTCCTGTTTGTGGTGTTTCCAGAGCGAAGACCATTAAGAACACCGTGTGTGTGAACGTGGAGCTGACGGCAGAACAGTGGAAGAAGAAGTACGAGAGGGAGAAGGAGAAGGGCAAGGCCCTGAGGAACACCATCACCTGGCTGGAGAATGAGCTCAACCGCTGGAGGAACGGTGAGGAGGAGAGGCCCAAAGTTATCAGCTGGCTAGGTCCTCATCTTTACTGTACAGACGTAGGAGTACAGCAAGGTCGTGTTCATTAAGGCACAACGGAGCAAAACATTTCAAATGGTTTGCAATAGAATATGAAAATAAGTGTTTCTTATTGAAGAAGTACAGATACTACTACCTCCCTGATTTGTGTTTGTGTCATTTTCTTGAGAGAGGGACATTTGAGTAATTATGTGATGAATGAATTTGTTGGGGGGGGGGGGGGGGGGTGATTGAAGCCAGACACTCAGCTCAGATGAGAGCATTATGGCGATGAGAAGATAAATCAAATCAAATCAAATGTATTTATATAGCCCTTTGTACATCAGCTGAAAGTGCTGTACAGAAACCCAGCCTAAAACCCCAAACAGCAAGCAATGCAGGTGTAGAAGCACGGTGGCTAGGAAAAACTCCCTAGAAAGGCCAAAACCTAGGAAGAAATCTAGAGAGGAACCAGGCTATGTGGGGTAGCCAGTCCTCTTCTGGCTGTGCCGGGTGGAGATTATAACAGAATATGGCCAAGATGTTCAAATGTTCATAAATGACCAGCATGGTCAAATAATAATAATCACAGGCAGAACAGTTGAAACTGGAGATGCAGCACGGCCAGGTGGACTGGGGACATCAAGGAGTCATCATGCCAGGTAGTCCTGAGGCATGGTCCTAGGGCTCAGGTCCTCCGAGAGAGAGAAAGAAAGAAAGAAAGAGAGAATTAGAGAGAGCATACTTAAATTCACACAGGACACCGGATAAGACAGGAGAAGTACTCCAGATATAACAAACTGACCCTAGCCCCCCGACACATAAACTACTGCAGCATAAATACTGGAGGCTGAGACAGGAGAGGTCAGGAGACACTGTGGCCCCATCCGCTGATACCCCCGGACAGGGCCAAACAGGAAGGATATAACCCCACCCACTTTGCCAAAGCACAGCCCCCACACCACTAGAGGGATATCTTCAACCACCAACTTACCATCCTGAGACAAGGCCGAGTATAGCCCACAAAGATCTCTGCCACGGCACAACCCAAGGGGGGGCGCCAACCCAGACAGGAAGATCACATCAGTGACTCAACCCACTCAAGTGACTCACCCCTCCAAGGGACGGCATGAAAGAGCCCCAGTAAGCCAGTGACTCAGCCCCTGTAATAGGGTTAGAGGCAGAGAATCCCAGTGGAAAGAGGGACACCGGCCAGGCAGAGACAGCAAGGGCGGTTCGTTGCTCCAGAGCCTTTCCGTTCACCTTCACACTCCTGGACCAGACTACACTCAATCATATGACCCACTGAAGAGATGAGTCTTCAGTAAAGACTTAAAGGTTGAGACCGAGTTTGCGTCTATCACATGGGTAGGCAGACCATTCCATAAAAATAGAGCTCTATAGGAGAAAGCCCTGCCTCCAGCTGTTTGCTTAGAAATTCTAGGGACAATTAGGAGGCCTGTGTCTTGTGACCGTAGCGGATGTGTAGGTATGTACGGCAGGACCAAATCAGAGAGATAGGTAGGAGCAATCCCATGTAATGCTTTGTAGGTTAGCAGTAAAACCTTGAAATCAGCCCTTGCCTTGAGGAAGCCAGTGTAGGGAGGCTAGCACTGGAGTAATATGATCCATTTTTTGGTTCTAGTCAGGATTCTAGCAGCCGTATTTAGCACTAACTGAAGTTTATTTAGTGCTTTATCTGGGTAGCCAGAAAGTAGAGCATTGCAGTAGTCTAAACTAGAAATAACAAAAGCATGGATACATTTTTCTGCATCATTTTTGGACAAAAAGTTTCTGATTTTTGCAATGTTACGTAGATGGAAAAAAGCTGTCCTTGAAATGGTCTTGATATGTTCTTCAAAAGAGAGATCAGGGTCCAGAGTAACGCAGAGGTCCTTCACAGTTTTATTTGAGACGACTGTACAACCATTAAGATTAATTGTCAGATTCAACAAAAGATCTCTTTGTTTCTTGGGACCTAGAACAAGCATCTCTGTTTTGTCCGAGTTTAAAAGTAGAACGTTTGCAGCCATCCACTTCCTTATGTCTGAAACACATGCTTCTATCGAGGGCAATTTTGTAGCTTCACCATGTTTCATTGAAATGTACAGCTGTGTGTCGGATTGGCCTGCAGGGTGTGTCTGACCTCTCTGTGTGACTGTCACGCTGCCCCCTGCAGGTGAGAGTGTGCCTGTGGACGAGCAGTTTGACAAGGAGAAGGCCCAGGCTGAGGTCCTGGCCCTGGACAATGTGCCCAACGACAAGCCTGCCTCTACCCCCAACATGCCCCAGCTCCGTCTGACCGACGCAGAGAAGGACAAGTGTGAGGGGGAGCTGGCGAAGCTTTACAAGCAGCTGGATGATAAGGTGAGAGAGGCCGGCCACAGAGCGCATGTGTGTGTGTGTGTGTGCGTAGGTGTTTGTGCGTGTTGAGAAGGACAAGTGTGAGGGGGAGCTGACCAAGCTCTGCAAGCACCTGGACGATCAGGTGAGAGAGACCGGCCACAGAGCGCAGGTATGTGTGTGTGTGTGCGCGTGGGTGTTTGTGCGTGTTGAGAAGGACAAGTGTGAGGGGGAGCTGGCCAAGCTTTACAAGCAGCTGGATGATAAGGTGAGAGAGACCGGCCACAGAGCATCCAGCAGGAGGTAGCAACAGCCAATGTCTACGTCATAAATTGCACCCTATTCCCTATATTGTGTACTACCTTTAAACAGGACCCAATAGGGAATAGGGTGCCATTTAGGACTCAACTAATGAGTTGAAGGGAAAGAGCTGAGTAAGACACTCACACGGGTCTCATACACATGTTTAGCAGATGTTATTGCGGGTGTAGTGAAATGCTTGTGTTCGTAGCTCCTACAGTGCAGTAATATCAAAATATTCACAACAATACACACAAACCTAAAAGTAAAATAATGGAATTAACTAAATATATAAATATTAGGACGAGCCAACTGGACATGATGCAGGTGTGTTGTTGAACAACAATCCATCAAAATACACTATTTGTACTCCCCTTCAAATTGGTGGATTCATCCATTTCAGCCACACCCGTTGCTGACAGGTGTATAAAATCGAGTACACAGCCATGCAATCTCCACAGACAAACATTCGGTCAACTGTAAGTGGTAGTCCACACAAGCTCACAGAACGGGACCGCCGAGTGCTGTCCTCAGTTGCAACACTCACTACCGAGTTCCAAACTGCCTCTGGAAGCAACGTCGGCACAAGAACTGTTCGCTGGGGCTAAGCAGCCGCACACAAGCCTAAGGTAACCATGTGTAATGCCAAGCTTCGGCTGGAGGGGTGTAAAGCTCACTGCCATTGGACTCTGGAGCAGTAGAAACGTGTTCTCTGGGGTGATGAATCACGCTTCACCATCTTGCAGTCCAACGGGGGATATAGGACCTCCAACTTTGTGGCAACAGTTTGGGGAAGGCCCTTTCCTGTTTCAGCATGACAATGCCTCCGTGCACAAAGCGAGGTACATACAGAAATTGACTGTCCAGTTCAGTGTGGAAGAACTTGACTGGCCTGCACAGAGCCCTGACCTCAACCCCATCGAACACCTTTGGGATGAATTGGAATTGGAACGAATGCGAGCAAGGCCTAAGCAAGTCCCAGAGCAATGTTCCAACATCTAGTGGAAAGTCTTCCTAGAAGAGTGGAGGCTGTTATAGCAGAAAAGGGGGAACCAACTTCATATTAATGCCCAAGATTTTGGAATGAGATGTTCCAACGAGCAGGTGTCCACATACTTTTGGTCATGTAGTGTAGTTTACTGTCCATGGGAGACGCCCCATGTTGGAGCATGTGTTTGTCTGTGTGTTTGAATGATGATGATGCTAAGCCTGTCCTCTCTCTCTCCCTGCTGTCCTCTCTCTCCCTGTTGTCCTCTCTCTCTCTGCTGTCCTCTCTCTCTCTGCTGTCCTCTCTCTCTCTGCTGTCCTCTCTCTCTCTGCTGTCCTCTCTCTCTCTGCTGTCCTCTCTCTCTCTGCTGTCTTCTCTCTCTGTGTGTCCAGGATGATGAGATAAACCAGCAGAGCCAGCTGGCTGAGAAGCTCAAGCAGCAGATGTTGGACCAGGAGGAGGTGAGTGCTGATTGGGCTGTTGTCATCTTGTTGTTACTGTAATTCTGGTTAAAGACTGTTGAACCTCAATCAAAGTAATCAAACTGTATGTTAGCTAAATGACCTTTCTATCTATGTCATGGTCTGACTTTTCATTTGTGTGTGTGTGTGTGTGTGTGTGTGTGTGTGTGTGTGTGTGTGTGTGTGTGGTGTGTGTCTGTGTAGCTGCTGGTGTCATCGCGACGCGACCATGACAACCTGCAGTCAGAGCTGAATCGCCTGCAGGCTGAGAACGAGGCTTCCAAGGATGAGGTGAAGGATAATAATATTGTTATTATTACTATAGTTATTTTTTTAAATGAATTATTATTATTATTATTATTATTATTAAAGTTACTATTAATGTTGTTGTGGTGTAGGTGAAGGAGGTGCTGCAGGCCCTGGAGGAGCTGGCTGTTAACTACGACCAGAAGAGTCAGGAGGTGGAGCAGAAGACCACGGACTTTGAGATGCTCAGCGAAGAGCTCAACCAGAAATCAGTGAGACAATGTCCACTCCTCATGAAGAAAGCTGTCTATTCATATTGTAATACGTTTTAAGACCTGCATGTTGTTTTTTGTTATCTGTATAAGTCAGTCATACCTCTATTTTTGTCCATATTATATTAAAATATGAAAATGTTTTTCTCTGTCTGTTTCCAGAACGTCCTGACGTCCATTGACTCTGAGCTGCAGAAAGTGAAGGAGATGACCAACCACCAGAAGAAGAGGACCAGTGAGATGATGTCATCACTACTCAAAGACCTGGCAGAGATTGGCATCGCCGTGGGCAGCAACGACATCAAGGTAAACAGGAAATGACACGTCACCACATGACATTCCAAAAGATGGGTATTATTTTATAAGCATCTAAAGGAAATATGTAATATGTTTCCCCTAAACCAGAATAAAATTATAACCTTGCTCTTCTTTCTTTCTACCTCTGTCTCTCTCTCTCTTTTCTCCCTCCCTCCCCCTCCCACAGCAACACGAGGGCAGTGGTCTGATAGACGAGGAGTTCACGGTGGCTCGTCTGTACATCAGTAAGATGAAGTCGGAGGTGAAGACCATGGTGAAACGCTGTAGACAGCTGGAAAGCACCCAGTCAGAGAGCAACCAGAAGATGGACGAGAACGACCAGGAGCTGGCCGCCTGTCAGCTGAGGATACAACAGGTTAGCCTGCTACTTATCATACAGTAGTTAATGTCCAACACATTCTTAGGCTGGAGTTATACCACGCAACTTTCACACCATTTTTTGTTACCGTTGTAAGTGACAGAATTTGAAGCAACTTTGCTGATACATGAAGCAACTCAAACGCAACTAAAATGACATGCAACAGCCAATCAAATTGAAGCTGCTTTTGTTTTGTCATATCATTCCACATGGTTTGGGAACTCTAAACCCACCCAATGTCATCTGCTGCATTAAATTGTGATTTTCACAAATGTAATTGTTTATCCAACCATTTAGTTATTGTATAAGGATCGATTTAGACAAAATTCTGGCTGTACAATTTTGCTAGCGAGCCAAAATGAAATTGACAGCACTGTTTTATCAAGCTAGCTAGCTAGCAACCATCTAACCAAGCTAGCAGCAAACTAAGCTAGCTAGCTAGCAACCAAGCTAGCAACAAATTAAGCTATCTAGCTAGCAACCAAGCTAGCAACAAATTAAGCTAGCTAGCTAGTGGCGCAGTTCATGTTGAACAATTTCAGTTGACACTGTTTAGAGAGAGGCCTGAGTTCACTTCAGAAATTACTGGCTGCCAAACCATATACATAAACCTTTACTAGCTTTGATGACAATATTTATATATACAGCTCCCGTTTAGCAAATCTCTCTTCTGTCCACCTTCATCACGGTTCCCACAGCACTGGCAGTTGTACTGTTGACATGGCAACTGGGCACTGAGTTCTGACCCAAAGATATTTATAACTAACCCAAGATAGTTCATCTGTGTTGTTTTCAATGGAAGCAAATGAAGCACAATGGGCAGCAAAGAGGAGGGCAGAGCCAGGCACGAGCTAGCGAGTTCTAACATGTATTTGCATATTTTCTAACACCTCTGTGAAGTGTGACAGTGCAACAACTCAATTCGCCCTTGCACTCCTATTAAAACAAATAAAAAACGGAGACTTTGGCAAAGGGTCACGTCTACAAAACTTAGTGCACCCTGTTCATAACTGAATGATGATGATTGTAGTTTTGGGAACAGAAAACTGCATTGAGATCGGGATTTTATTCAATGAGAAAATCAGCAGAATGTGGGCTCGGTTTTCTCTCTCCCACTGCTGGCCTTGGGGCTTCCTCTCATCACCATATTTAGTGGGTAGGGGAAATTCCAGCCAGATGTTTCAGATTATACATGCGGTAAAATAAACTCAGCATAAAAAGAAACGTCCTCACTGTCAACTGCGTTTATTTTCAGCAAACTTAACATGTGTAAATATTTGTATGAACATAACAAGATTCAACAACTGAAACATGAACTGAACAAGTTCCACAGACATGTGACTAACAGAAATTGAATAATGTGTCCCTGACCAAAGGGGGGTTCGAATCAAAAGTAACAGTCAGTATCTGGTGTGGCCACCAGCTGCATTAAGTTCTGCAGTGCATCTCCCCCTCATGGACTGCACCAGATTTGCTAGTTCTTGCTGTGAGATGTTACCCCACTCTTCCACCAAGGCACCTGCAAGTTCCCAGACATTTCTGGGGGGAATGGCCCTAGCCCTAGCCCTCACCCTCCAAACCAACAGGTCCCAGACATGCTCAATGGGATTGCGATCCGGGCTCTTCGCTGGCCATGGCAGAACACTGACATTCCTGTCTTGCAGGAAATCACACACAGAACGAGCAGTATGGCTGGTGGCATTGTCATGCTGGAGGGTCATGTCAGGATTAGCCTGCAGGAAGGGTACCACATGAGGGATGCCTGCAATACAACAAGCTCAGTCCGATGATGCTCTGACACACCGCCCCAGACCATGACGGACCCTCTACCTCCAAATCGATCCCGCTCCAGAGTACAGGCCTCGGTGTAATGCTCATTCCTTCAACGATAAACACAAATCCGACCATCATCACCCCTGGTGAGAGAGACAAAACCACGACTCGTCAGTGAAGAGCACTTTTTGCCAGTCCTGTCTGGTCCAGCGACGGTGGGTTTGTGCCCATAGGTGACGATGTTGCCATTGATGTCTGGTGATGACCTGCCTTACAACAGGCCTACAAGCCCTCAGTCCAGCCTCTCTCAGCCTATTGCGGACATTCTGAGCACTGATGGAGGGATTGTGCGTTCCTGGTGTAACTCGGGCAGTTGTTGTTGCCATTCTGTACCTGTCCGCAGGTGTGATGTTCGGATATACCGATCCTGTGCAGGTGTTGTTACACGTGGTCTGCCACTGCGAGGATGATCAGCTGTCCGTCCTGTCTCCCTGTAGCGCTGTCTTAGGCGTCTCACAGTATGGACATTGCAATTTATTGCCCTGGCCACATCTGCAGTCCTCATCCCTCCTTGCAGCATGCCTAAGGCATATCCACGCACCATGCGATTATGTTAGGTCAGTACCTAGTCACAAAAAACACAGCCATTTTTCCAGGCAAAGAGAGGAGTCACAAAAAGCAGAAATAGAGATAAAATGAATCACTAACCTTTGATGATCTTCATCAGATGACACTCATAGGACTTCATGTTACACAATACATGTATGTTTTGTTCAATAAAGTTCATATTTATATCCAAAAATCTCAGTTTACATTGGCGCGTTGTTATGTTTTGCCTCCAAAACATCCGGTGAAAGTGCAGAGGGCCACGTCAATTTACAGAAATACTCATCATAAATGTTGATGAAAATACAACTGTTATGCATGGAATTAAAGATATACTTGTCCTTAATGCAACTGCTGTGTCAGATTTCAAAAAAGCTTTACAGCGAAAGCACACCATGGAATAATCTGAGTACTGCGCTCAGAGACCAAAACAAGCCATACAGGTACCCGCCATGTTGTGGAGTCAATAAAAGTCAGAAATAGCATTATAAATATTCACTTACCTTTTGATCTTCATCATAATGCACTCCAGGAATCCCAGTTCCACAATAAATGTTAGTTTTGTTCGATAAAGTTCATCATTTATGTCCAAATACCTAATTTTTGTTCTCGCGTTTAGTACAGTAATCCAAATGCGCAGGCACTAGGTCCAGACAAAGTCAAAAAAGTTATTACAGTTCGTAGAAACATGTCAAACGATGTATATAATCAATCTTTAGGATGTTTTTATCATAAATCTTCAATAATGTTTCAACCGGAGAATTCCTTTGTCTTTAGAAATGAAAGGGAACGCAGCTAACTCTCACGGGCGCACGTCTGACTGAGCACATGGCCTTCTGGCAGATCCTTCTGGCAGACCTTACTCAATCAGCTCTTATTCTCTCCCCCTTCACAGTAGAAGCCTCAAACTAGGTTCTAAAGACTGTTGACATCTTGTGGAAGCCTT